>NW_011365381.1:388070-393849 GCF_000735185.1 Notothenia coriiceps | reverse complement strand
CCCCCCCCGTTCGACATTCGCGATACAGAGGGCTTCATGCACCACTAGCACCCCCCCCGTTGACATTCGCGATACAGAGGGCTTCATGGGAACTTTGAGGGGAGCCAGAAGTTGGAGTACCAAACATCGCTGCCAAAATCTCACTCTGAACTCTGTTCAAAACTTGAGAGCCCTGTTGAACATTGTGCATGTACAGTATGTTTGAGTAGATGTTTGGCATCATTAGAAACATGGCAATGATCAGTGTATATATGGCAGTGTAAAACATGCTCAGTCATCATAATAATCTGTTCTTATCGTAGAGAATTCTGATCATTGTTCCTATAATTTCTAATATCTATATCATGTGGGTGAAATATGTACCCGTCCACTAAACCGATGGAAAAACCTGCAACCCTTAATTAAATCTTGATTGAATCAAAACATATATCATTTCCTTATATCCCTCAGTTGACTTTGGTTCTAGTGTTTGTATACCGAAACTTGACTTTGTCTGTGGTATCCAAGATGTTATGTGACCCTTTTTAAGGTATAGTTCAACATCTACAGAAATGTGTCTAATTTCTTGCTGAGTCTAAGAGATGAAGGTCAATACTTCTCTCATGTTTGAATGCTAAAAATATAGCTACAGCTAGCAGCCAATTTGCTTAGCTTAGCATAAAAACAACTAGCCTGAATACTGCAAATATAAGAACATTTGCCTTACAGCACCCTTGACTCTCACATAATATTATAAAGATTGAACATTTTATATCTTGAGTGTACAACAACAGCAGTTTGTGGTTAACAATGGGGTAATGTGCAAGATTTTTTACGTTGTCTGAACAAACTTCCTGGATTAGTTGATGGTTACACGATGACAGCTTCATATTTAAAGTGCCAAAAGGTGGTTAGTGGTTTGGTCTTTTCATTTAATACCCAACATTTTCCAAAAGGTCCCACTTTTGCTTAAAAAATAAACCATGAATACTTCTTTTTCACAGGCTGATGAATATATCTTGATTCTGAGCTGGGTACTGTCACCTTCTCAGATATTATTTTTGACTAGCTTTAGAGAATATGTTAAAAAGAAAAAAGGCCTGATATAAACACCACGCAACCGCTCATATTGATCTTGCCATCCGTCTTGCTACCACTGATTTACCACTATCAATCAGAGAGCTTTTTATCCAAAATGTTGCTGAATACGTTGCTTTAAACCCCTACACAGCATTACATGAAGAAGAAAGTCTTCACAGTACATTCACCTGCTACTCTGGGGTACAATAGTAAACAACCTTTATCCCAATCCTCTACCCCTTTCTCCATTCCTCTGCCTAATTGCTAAAGATTCATAGCGCATGGTGGAGTCAACCTATAGTTAGATCCCTGGTGAAAAGTGCAAAAAGTGATGCACTCCACCATGGTTCAGAGAGGTGTAAAGAGCATGCTATCATCCTTTTTCCAAAGACTCGCCTCGGCTGCTGCAGCCTCAATAGGCTTCATTACGTTTTTATATTAAGAAGATGATACATGAGATGTGGACAAACTCTTAATGAGACAGATCTGAAATATGATTTACTGCACCTGTGCAACATCTACAGTCAATCTATGATGTATCTATTGCTCCCGCGATGTACACTAATGAAATTAATTCTGACAACACATTTAGTTCAGTTCACAAGACTATGATATAGAGGTTATAGACAGAATAATGAAAACATTCAATAATATATGGAGAATTTAATGATTTGTTGGGTTTATTATCCTTTTGGTTAATTGGTTTGGCCATGATTTTCTATTGGTTATGATGACATCTCGCTAAAATATTAACTTACATTTCGGAATGTTGTAAGATTGCTTCAACAAAGTTCAACTGCTAAAAAAAATCAGCAATGAGAAGACACTATATATATTTAGAGGTAAAATGAATTGCTCCTGTCCATTGGGATTCTTTATTAGCAATGTTGCCAGACCTCAGCAATGTAATTTGTGTGAACAGTGCTATTATTATCAATACAAATAATGCCAAAAATCATGAAAAATAAACCCAAGCTCCCCTCAGTTCCCTGACAGTTGGCCAATCTTTTTTTATTGATGACAAGTTGTGGCAATGAGAAGTTTTACAATCGGAGCACTCACAACTAACAGTATATCCAGTATATCTGCAGCTGTTAGATGATCTGTGATATAAAATGCAGGCATATAAATAAAAAAACTGCTAAATGATTAATTACCTCAAGGATTACTGTTGTAAAAAAATCAAGAGCAAACTGCAGTAAGATAAAAAAAAAAACAGCTTCCACTAGTTGAGGCCATTACAGATACTGTATAAAGTATACAGTATAGTGGGGGTTGACAAATACTTAATTAGTATGAGGCATCTTATGACCCACATTTGTAGCAGCATTAGCATGCCTTAGATACTTCAAAGTCAAAATTGTATTTGTATACGGGTGTTTTTTTATTTATCTATTCCCCCTGTAGACTATGTAAGAGGATGTAAGAAGGACAACCGAGGAATTAATGATGGTGATCGTAATAAGCCGTACTGCTAATTATTAGGATTATGTTAACACTAAGGCATTTGAAAAAATTAAATAAGATTTCATAATATTACATATGTTACATAAAAATGTCCATGGCCCAACATATTTCCGTACTACTACTAATTTGCAGCCCAATGTTACCACAAGCCAACGTACGTTTTGTGCTAGAACCATTCAATACTTATTTGAATCAGCTGTCTATTGTCCTGTTGATAATCTCTGCTGATAACCTTGTTCAGAAAGAGAGAGACGCTGGGTGTTGCCAGGTCATTGTATTCCAAACGTGGCTGCATCTGATTCATATCGCAGCTGGCGCCCCCCTCCTTCAGTGATTACATGGGGAATATAGGTTGCGTAGTCAACAACCTCTTTATTCCTTGAGCTGTTCAGAGCAGAAAAGCAGTCGGAGATGAGAAAAAAGAAGCAAAAATCACCATTGCAGAACATTTACTTGCAGAACCTTATATCAAACAAATACAAATAAATAACATTATAAGTTGCTGCAAAGCACACGTAAGTCCCACAGGGAAATATAGTTAAAAGAAAAATAATTGTATTGGAAAAATAATGAAATTAAATTAAACAGCATGGCCAAAACAATGAGAATTTAGCAGCGATTTAGAGTTAAATAAAAAGACCAATGTCTTATAAAATATAAACAAGAAAGTATTATTTTGGCAACAAATAGTGAATCTCCTGTTGGTATTTGTGTCTTCTTTTTTTATACTCATACCCAGTCTTACATTTTCAAGTCATTTGTTAACATATAGACCTAATTCAAAGCCTCTCCCTCAAGTCATTTCAGAGCAGTGTAATGTATTGCACTGGGCTTTAAAGCTAGGTCACTGCACATTCACTGCTTCTGCGATGAATTATGCAGAATAACCATCAACTTTGTGCAACTCTGTTTGTTGACCTTTCCAAGGCCTTCGATATGTTCAATCTCTCTTTCATCTTATATAAAGGCTTTTCTGTTGGATTTCATGGTGTAGCATTTTAGTTTGAAGTTACTGCTGAGCTGCAATATCTTTGAGTTTTGAGTATCAACGAAAGAGTTCTCAAGATTTGGTTTGAGTTCAACTCCTGATTTAAAGGAATTGAATTAAATCTTTTCATTAATCACAATTTGATTTGGACACATATTTGCAGATTGATATGGTTATAAGGACTGTTTTGCCTTTCCATTAGTTAAGCTTTACACATCTTAAAACTGACATTTAGTTGTCATCAGCTTGCTTGTAAATTGGTCTGAAATTCAAGCCAAAGCCAATATCAGAGCCAAAACCAGTGCCTCAACAGTTCAAAGGGATGAGGAGCAAATGATTCAAAGAAACAGCAGAATGTGAATAATACCACTGAAACATAACATAATAGAATTTCATATAAACCTAACTTATCCCTGAGCATAATGGCATGCTTAGCGAAGCCTTGTTGCAACTAATGTCTGTGCATAAAATAAGGAAAGATACAAGGAAAAATTGTTGAAGTTTCAAGAGTTTCTTAACAGCTTAACTTTGTTTTCTTTTAAACAGGTGTCTTTAGAGTCCCATCAAAGCTCATTGTAGGTTATGGAAGTAACCTTCTCTGTCAGACCGCAGAGATGTTCTATCCAGACACTCATCTGCAACTGCCATTGGGTTCTATTATAACACATCATTTATATTTAATGTTTTTCTGCTCACATAACTGTATACTCTGTCAAAAAATGTCATTCTCTATACATAACCCTGTAGCCAATAGTGACCATACTTGACGATTCTTAAAAAAACCTTCATCAGATTCAATAATAACAATTTAAAATAAGGTTTTGCTTGCTGAAGTATCTGTGCATGGCAACCACAGTATAGTCAAAGTTAAGGAATGATCTTGGTTAGGGCAACAAAAACCTGGTTATGGTAAGGTTAAGCAACTAAAACTAGGTTAGGGTTAGGATTAAGGCAAATGTTAAGAGCAGGTCTGTAACAGGAAGCAAAGTCTGGTCTGCATCAAACGCAATACTCACCTGTCACACACTCAAACCTCCACACCCTTGATACATAAAGAGCACTCCACTTCCTCCATTCACAATGAAGATAGACCAGGTAACTCAACTGACTAGCTCTCTGAGTGCTTATAAATGAAGTCACCTCTGGAGCCAGGGTTGACCCACGTTGTATACACAATATATTAATACCTACTGATCAGGTGCAAAAATCAGGTGACCACCAACCATTTGCTCTCACTGCAGCTTCCACTTGTGGGTCTGGCTTTCACTAATGGATGATGACAAATAGCAGCTGCACTTTGCTTCCCTGTCTCAGGCAGTGAGTGCTTTTCGCTCTTCTCCGCTGCCCTAAGAGGAGAGAGGAGCAGAGCGGGAGCTATGGAGAGGGTAATGGTTGTTTGTCGGACATATCGTTGTGTCACTTGAGTTTTGTTCATTTCTCTCAATGGTTGAGTGTGCACTTTGCAACCGGAAAAAACTCTTGATTGCAAAATTGCTTTGCAACTATATTTACTACTGCCACTATATGGTTGTGTATTAAAAAGTATAAATGCGTCTAAAATGTAAGTAAGCTCAGCAAGAGCCCACCACACTCTTTTTAAAATCCCTGCAGCATGTTAGCAAATTAATGAGCAATGAATACATCAGAGACTTCTTTAATCTTTGTGTTAGACCAATTTTGGGCCAAGGCAGTCATCATTGTTCCAGTAAGTCCACCGTCCTCTCGGTTTCTGCCAAAGATCAGACCCTGAGCGTTCCTCTTCACCCAGGGAGACAATAATACTCTTCCTAATCCACCTCTCACTGCATTGCTCACCCAATCAATCCCCCGTGGAGTGGGACATTGCCAAGTTGTTGTTGCCAAGTTGTGGTTTCCATGGCAACAGGGACTCAGGGTTTGCTGTGATGTCAGCCAGGTGCGGTGCGGCGGTTGGGGCTCTAACAAGGCCGACCCTTGTTGGGGATAATGAGCAAGACTGTGCTGTCACGAAGATGACTCTGAGTATGAGGGGAGGTCAGCGAGGGGCGACTCCCAATTAGCTTGGAGTGTGAGAGGGAGAGGGTGAGTGGGTGGGTGGGAGTTTGACAGGAACATTTTCCCCCTGGTGTGTTACTGTATGTTTGGAGAAATGCAACAGGTGTAACAAAGATAACAAACACACAATTGTGGTGTCCTGGATCTGTTTAACTAAACAGTCAGGAATATAACACAGTTGATTAATATAATACTCTATAGGAGACAGAATACTTGTGACACTTCAGTCAA
>NW_011365381.1:378070-383070 GCF_000735185.1 Notothenia coriiceps | reverse complement strand
TCCTTACTTATCTCAGCCTTCAGGCTAAGTTAATGAATCTCATTGATTTGTTGTAGTGAAATAACACGGTGTCCTCAGTTAACTCGCTTTCAGCTTCATTAATGAAAGGCATTGATCAGACACCGATAAGCTGGATCCAGACTACGTATGAGTGTGTGGCGCCAACCCAACAGGCATTCTTGTTTCTATTTATGAATGACTTTTTGTATCCCTGTCACGCAAATGTTGTTACCATGGTTATAACAATGATTTACACTTGCATAAAAAGGCAAAAATACTCATGGACTGAATAAGAAGGAAACCACCACAGAGAGTAGGTCCATTATTTGTATTAATTTTTTCTAGCAGTAACAATCTGATAGAATTCAACAATTTGTAGATTGAAAACAATTGAGACACAAAATTGCACGCAAATGAACATTTATTTAATGCTTTTATAGTCTGCAGTGGACTTATCTTAAATAAAAAATGTTATTAATATTCAAAGCAATCAAAGATTATTTGAAAAAAACTATGAATGAAGAAAACTGTTACACTTAAAAACAGTATTTATCACCAGGTGGTATAATCTTGTTGTTTCCAAAAGACAAAGGACATTTGTAACTAAATAACTACATAAATAAATGTAAAAAATACAATTAATAAACAATGTTAGTATGTTAGCCTTTCCCGGCTGTTGGCTTCTTGAAATACTATAATAAACTAGAGAATGCAATTCCTGAAGAAATTGCTAGTGGGAATGCTTTATGCTGAAAAGCTGACGCTAAACTGCTATGCTGAAATGTAATGTGTAAGAAGAAAGTGAAGAATTTAGATTGAAATGATACATGAACACTGGGGGCTTGAATGTGTGATGAGAGAAGAAAAGAAAGTAAAAAGGCTTGGAAAAGCAGCAGAATATTTGAACTGCAAACCTTTGAACTAATTTGATGGTGAATGATCTGTCGCCATGCCAACGGCATTTGATGACATCCTATAATATGCTTAGGTGCGTTGATGGCTGGATCGTTACCAAACCTGTGAAGTTTTGGGCCATTCGGAGCATTTTCACTGAAGTTATGAGAAAACCGTGTTTCATGGCTAGCATTGTGTTGCCATGGCAACGGCATTTGAAGAAATCTCAAAACTGTCCATTGAAGAAACGGCTTCTTCACGGCTGGACTGTTAGCACACATGTGAAGTTTGAGCACTTTTTGAACATTTTCATAGGAGTTTATAGCGACATCGTCTTTTATGGCGAGGGATGCATTTCCATGGAAACGGCATATGATGAAACCCCATAATTGACGTAGAGCTGTTGAGGGCTGGACCGTTAACCATTATCTGAAGTCTGCTGCTCTGAGCATGTCAGTTGGAGTTATGACATTATCGTGTTCCATGACACAGGTGTTTATATTTGAGCTAATGATGTGTCCAGAGATCAAAGGTTTCCATGTTGATGTGCAGTAATCAGTGAGAGGAGATCATTTTCATTGTTCTGAAAGAGATAAACTTGTTACATGTGAACGTTTTGTTGAAGAACCGTAACAGATATCGGTGAAATTTCAAAGCGTGAAGCATGTCAAGGAACTTGAGCATCTGAAGTGTGCTTTTTGTGTACTTTCGGGTTAATAATGTGGCCTTTTTGGCAGATTAACTAAAGGTGTGCAGCTGCTGTGGTGGGGAAAGTATGAAGGATCAGTTAGCAGTTGAAGAAGGAGCAGTTAGCAGTTGAAGTTGCATTGCTGTGTCAGCATTCCAACTAAATAAGTGGTCTAGTATAGGCAAGAACTAATCGATTATGGATGCACCACTACATTTTACAATATATGTTGCCTAAAAAAGAATATATGTATTGTTACATTATTCATCATGTACTATAGGCCAAATCCGAACATTATTTCTGGTCGGGTAGCAACACTACATCTGCAGTTCGTTATAGGCATGGATATTATGTGACTCCTACTCTCTGCTCTTTGTGCAACTTACAATTATATTTTTGCCACTTTGTGCCTGTTACATTAATATGTATTACAGTTGATTGCCTAACAACTCATGACTTATACATAGAGTTATGTTTCATTTACACGCATTCATGTATGTGCTTGTCTTAGGTCTGCACAGCAGTGCTTTTAAAACTCAGTGAGGGAACAATGACATGTTAATATGTAAGGATTACCATGTTAGTTAAGCATTTTAAAATGTTAACATTTGCTAATTAGTACTGAACACAAAGTACACCTGAAATTACATGGCAATCCATCCATAATGTGTCAAGACATTTCACTTAAATGACAAATGTCAACAGGAAGAAAGTCTGTTCACCAAAGTCTACAGGATTCATCCTCTGGGCACCATGATTCTCTGTACAAAGTTTGATTGCAATCCAAATCGTTGTTCAGATATTTCCTTTTGGAAAAAGTAGTGCACCAAATGTGTTACTCACATTAAAATATATAGAGCTTTGCCACCAGTGTGGCTAAAAATCTGCATTTTATGACCCAACTGTGTGTTTTGTTACTGATATAAGCAGGCATGAGTTAGACCTCAACAGTTTTCTGCAGTCCTAGACTTTTCACATTTCTCCATTGACTCCTGTTTCTCCAAATAACTCTTGTTCTTCTCATATTCCACCTTCATAACGCCCCCTCTCCTAAGCCATTCCTTAAAAAAACTAATTTTAAAAGTCTGAAAGTGCACGCATTAAGATTTACCATTTGATGCTGCAAACATTTGAAAACATGTTCAGTTAGGGTTTAAGCATTTGTGTTTATTATGTAATCTACCCCCCTGTATATAGGTCAATGTTATTATTATTTTTGCTGTACTATTCTGAGAATAATTTATGTGGCTGAACATGCATAACTCCTTTTCTTTTGAAATTATCCCACACATAGAGGTCTAGTCCCCTTTCACTTAAAACAGGTGGCCTCTTAAAGTACGGAGAGGAGTATTAAAAGCAGTAAGGAGAGTGAGGAAGTTGAGACAAGTGCTCAAGGAGGCAAGAAGAGGCTTTATGTATGCAATGAACATTCTTCACCAGTGACTGAGAGAGCCAGTGACACATGAAATATGAGAGACAGCAGCACTCTCCACTATTTATAGCACTGCGAGAAAGACAAGGATGGAGAAAGCGGCCACATCACATACACTTCAGGGCACAGTTAGCATAATGTTTTCATTCGCTTAAGAGGAATTGCGCCCAATTTTCAGAGTTAACATATGTCACTGCAATGGCATCGGACAGCCCAGAAATAGGCATTTGTGAGCATTTACAAGTTCCTTTTTATAGGGAGACCAGGGACAGTTGTAACACTTTTTGGGTTTTCCCCAATAAGTAAAAAACTATTTACACTAGGATAGCCATTTTGCTATATTATACATTCTCAATGTGTCAACTACTGAAACAATGTATTTAAAATGTTTCTATGAAATAAGTACAGGTTGGAAAATGTATTTAAAACTCACATGCCAGGGAAGGTTGTAAGATGTTAATAATGGTTACCTTTTTTCACACTACATGACAAAAAAGAGGGAAATCTGTCAAATTCTAAGGCAACAAGATTTTTGTGGGGTTTCACACATCCTCCAACAAACAATGAACAATGACCAGAACTTAAAACAGAACACAGATGGAATTAATCTGATTCACAGTTGTGGCAGGTGTAAAAGTGCATCTTCCATCTGTATAGATAGCCTATTCTACCTTAATTATGTAGACCTACCTCCTTTGAGCTGAGACCATAGTATAAATCAGCTGCCTCCATCAGGTAGTCTCTCAAAAGCATCTCTTGCTCTGTTGAGAACACCTTCTTGGGTGTCCAGTAGCCTACTCTTTGGGGTGATCCCTGACTCTCCAACCTCAGCCTCTTCTTATGGAACAGGTACAGGGTGACATGGCATATATCTTGGGACTTTGCCACTGCCCTGACTGATTTGCCCTCCTGAACTTCATTTGAGGCCCTCTGCAGCAGAGCAAGTGGCACCCCCCTGTCTGTCTTCCTCTTTTTGATATTTGGCATACTGTAAACACACACACACACTTTACATATACAGTATTTTATTCTGTTTATTTTTACAGGGAGAATGCACACTAATCAACAATATTGATCATTCGAGCAAATGAGCCATGATTGTAAATGTGCCATGTTACAACCGTCCCAGGTGGTCCGTGTTACAACTGTCCCAGGACCACCAGTCATGTTTTCACCCCCTGTGAACCTGCCTGATTGCTAGACATTTGACCTCAAGACGGTATCCAAAAAATACATCATATACTGTAATTTGTGTTAATGTTTTACCTCAGAAACACACTTTTGCTGATATCTTTCGCGACAGACGTGGCTCCCTTTTTTCACAGCAATCTTTCCATCTAACTGAGCATGTGCAGAGTGAGTTTCATGACTCTAGCTCAGGGGTCGGCAACCTTTTTGATATGAAGTGCCATTTAAAAAAAAAATTGTTATCAGCGTGCCAACGATCGAGAATCATCAACGGGGGGGGTTGAGGAGCTTGACGCTCGTCAACTATCAGCAGGAGGGCGGGGGAGCCTCGCTGCGGGGAAGTAGTGTGTGGGCCTGTCAGCGCGCAACTTACATGATGCCGAATTTAACAAACACATTTAAATAATTTGTTTAAACGGCATAATAATAAAGGACGATCGTCCGTTCTGTGATTCTCCAGAGCACACATGTTATGATATTAGGAGTCAGAGTTAGATGAGATCGCTGTCCCTTTTAAGAGAGAGAGAGGGGGTGTGGCTTGTGCATGTGTGTTTTGTGGATGGTAGAGCGACAGTGAGGGAACGTGTGTATGTTTCTTGGAAGTGAAACGAGGATGCAGAAACACAGAGGTCTGTGATGATTTTGTGAAACAGAAGAACAGCTAAATAAATGCAACGGCTCCCAAGAAGACCTCGCCTCTCTCCAGTCATTTTAAGCTTAAGTGGGTTATTGAACCTAAAGCTTGTTTCTTCTGCCTCCTCGACTACGATCTGGGAGCCGACAGGAAAAGTTCAACAC
>NW_011365381.1:376892-377439 GCF_000735185.1 Notothenia coriiceps | reverse complement strand
CCCCCTTAACTCCTAACAGTCATCATCATGTCAACCACAACACAGAGAAATACTGATAGAAATGTGCGTGTAGTTGTTGATACATTGCTGACAGAGGGAACTACATTTGAATACAGATTTAAGAAATATCAGTTTTTGAGCATGTCATAAGCATGTTTTGTCTTGACTATATTACAACTATATTATAATAAAACAATATAGTATTTTTATTATTGAATTGATTGTGATTATCATTATTACTAGGAGTAGTTTATTTGCATTAATTATATTTTAATCTTTTTGAGGCTAGTATTTGGCAAAAAAAATGCTGAAAATCCTCCAGCATCATTGAAGTCTCCGGTTTGGGAACATTTTGGTTTCGCAGTTACGTACAAGGATGACGGACAAAGACAGGTGGACCGAACCAAAGTTGCTTGTCGGCATTGTTCAACTAAAATTGGTTACGCGGCTGGCAATACATCAAACTTGCACACTGCACACTCATTTGAAAAGGCATCACCCGAACGTGAATATCACCGGTACCAAAAGAAAAAAAGACTGAAGTGCA
>NW_011365381.1:359495-376739 GCF_000735185.1 Notothenia coriiceps | reverse complement strand
AGAGAGGGTGTTCTCCACAGCAGGAGACATTGTTAGTGCCAGCAGATCTGTCCTTTCGGCAAGCAATGTGGACAAGTTCATTTTTCTTTAAAAAAAGCATGAAAATACAATGACAAGCAAGTCATAATGTCAAGCTGGCTGCTTAGGTATTAGTACAGTACAGTTCAAATACAGATTATTTCAGTTCATCGAAATGCTGCACCTTAATGTTTGTTTTATTATATTTTGTATTTGAGTGAATATTCACAGTTTAATAATAATTAAAAACCCAAAACTAATAGTTTATGTTTTGTGAGTACTAGAGTAACGTTCAAATACAGATTATTTCAGTTCATCTAAATGCTGAACCTTAATGTTTATTTTATTATATTTTGTATTTATTTGAGTGAATACATTATTCACAGTTTAATAATAATAAAAAAAAATTAAAAAAATAATGTTTTGTGATAATTTTTTTCTGCTGTACCGAAAACGTACCGAACCGAACCGTGACCTAAAAACCGAGGTACGTACTGAACCGAAATGTTTGTGAACCGTTACACCCCTAGTAAACGCATACTGAACGACATACATGCACATTTACCATTTACCTCACTGTATAAAAAAGTAACTGTTGATAATAATAATAATAATAATAATAAACAGGAATTATATTTGCAAAGTAGCCTACTTTGTTTCCAAACAAAAATGTTTCACTCCTGTCGGTTGGGGAGGGGGCCTCATCTCACAATGTCGCTTAGGGCCCCAAGTTGGCAAGGGGCGGCCCTGCTTCTAAGCAACATGAATCAACCATTTTATTGATATTGATAACCCTTAATAAAAAAGATAAAGGTGTAGGAAATAAAAATGGAGATCAGAAATACTGATTTATTTCCTTTTGTGAAAAATGTGTTATGCACCACAAAGAGTTTTATCTATGAATAAATGCTGACAATTCAAAGACTGTTTTAATGTAGCATACTGTTTGACTAAAGCAGAATCATGTTCACCACTCTCAGGCATTATTGGTGGAGCGTATCAGTCTCAGTTGTGATGCTGGGATGTATCACGAGTATATCATCCTTGAAACTCAGAAACTTGTGGTTAAGGAGCCCCCGTCTGCAAATACATCTCTGCCCCACTTATTTACTTCACTGATGAGCATGTAAACCCTCAGGAGTTGAGATCTAAAAAAAAAACACTGGCAGCTTTTTCCCCCGACAAAACGCCACGGTTTGTACAAAGCGGTTAACTTTGAAGTGTCTCTGCCTGTAACTTTCATTCCTCTCGTTCACAAACAGCTTTGTCATGATGCAGAGTCTTCTGTCATCGAGCCGTTTGAATTCCTTTGTGGGTGGAGGAGGGCAGTGCGAGTCTTAATTTGCCTTTGCACTGTGTTTATCACCGCCGTTGTAACCTCTGTAATTATAGCATGCGGTGGAGCCGCTCGCGAAACGTAGCTCACCCAGAGGATCTGTGGAAAAGATGTATAATTCATGATGTTGATCATATTTTTAGCTGCTACAGCTTGTTGTTTGGAGACACGGATGTAGCGTTATACAAGGGTACTTTGTGATAATGATGAGGATCTTCTCCTGGAGTGAACAGTTTATTTTCCTCCTCTTAAAACTTCCATCTACTGCCCACTGGGAGGATTTTTCTCACTCTCAGGTTCCCCCTTCTGTCATTTATGTTAAGAAAATCTACATCAGTGCCAAGTTAATGCCATTATTTATTCTTATTTTGCATATATTTTTCTTTGGAGTTAAAACATTACCTTCAAAGCAGTGCTATTCCATTCGCTGCCATTACACTACATACAAAATGTAATATCTTAAGCTCTGAATTGCCCACATTTTCCTGTTCGTTAGAGTGGCATCATTTAAATAAGAAAGCTAGAAGTGTTTTCTTTCATCTTACATTTTTGCTTGGGTTTGACTTTGGTCCTGTGAAAGTTGGATACAAGTGTGTATGTATACTGTAACTGAATGTCATTTCAGCCTTTTATCGAACACAGTGGGAAACTTGGAAACCTCTCTCTATCTCTTCCTCCCTCTCATGTGTCTTTGTGTGTGTTCATCAATAAGAGTGCATTAGCATTGACCTGCACTATATGGAAGTCAGTTGTGTTGCTGGTGTGAAGGTCTCTCTCTTTCTCTCTCCTTGGCCTGAGGTTATCCCAAGTGCTTCCCTGTTGTTGTCCCATCAACTAGCCAGCAGGAGTCTCCTGTTACCCTCTACATTTTGGGCCAATCCCGGTGAAGGTCTTTTCCATGACTTATTTCCTGAACTAGGGGGGTCAGGTGGTACTGCACTGCAGGGCCAGTGTCATCTTTGATACTGATCCGTGAACTATAACAATATTCTAAAACTTCTCGATTGATTCAAGCATTAGCAAACTCTGACTCTGCAAGCACTATATAAGCTTAGACACATCATGATATCAAAAGGGCGCAATTATCAGTTGGGTTCAATGGAATTGGCGCATTCAAAGGATCTGCTTGAGAAGGTTGAGTTAATCCGCGCCGTTTGAGTGAAGAAAGAGCTGTGAAAGAGCAGTAATGCAGCAATATCCTTTCAACTTTTTTGGTAGGGGAGGACGATAACTGATGTAAGGTGAAAAAGATTGGCTCACAGTTGGTATTCCAGATCCTCCCAGTAAGTTGGAGCACACTATTGTCTCATTAAAATACTATTGTGTGCTGATTCTGCTGAAGCATAATGATTGCCTTAATTATTACTAAGGGGTCTTTGAAACAACCCAAGAACAAAACACTAGTGCATTGTCTACATAGACTGTGTATACAGTAAGAAGTGGACGTTGGTTTATGAACTAATGTAATGGAAGTTTGTCATTTTGAAAGTCTTGTTTTTTTGGTGTGGGTCTGACACTAGAGGGTTGAGGACATTTCTATGCACAATTTGTATTAGCCAGCCAAAATGTTAAGATAAACTTTCTTGAACTGAAGACACTCTGTGAGAGGTATTGTCCAGTCAATTACATTATAGCCATGCCCCCTAAGAATACATTGCTTTATTGCTTTTTTATGGAAAAAAATATTTACTGAGGTGATAAATCAAGTGAGAAGTAGGGGCCCTTTCTCATAGTCTTCTATACAATCAGACTCATTTTTAAATCCAGTGCACTTGCCGCCTGTTGGAATTTAGAAAGAATGCAGGTAACAGGTTCAAGGTGCATCTACATTGGCTCCATGTTTCAAACCTATGTTGCCGCATGATTGTCCAAATATTTTGGGCAAGAAGTACCTATATCCATTACCAACTTCTGATTGTCCATGCACGCTCATTTCATTAATGTCAGTCAGCTCTTGATGATGTGCATTCTCCTGAAGTATTCTGTAATGAGATTTGTTAATCAGCTAAATGAACAGAGTGCAGTTAGAAGGTGATAATTAGATTAACTGCAAATGCTTCTCTCATTCATGCCAGTCATTTGTAGAGTTGATTGTAACTTAAACATCCAGGTCTCCTTTTCTTATATTAGATCTGACACTAATGACTTAAAACAACTTTTTCGAGTTTCCCACACTCAAATAATGACCTTGAAAAAGCTGTTTCTGAAAAATTACGCCAAGATTCATCAATATGCAGAAGCTCTCTCCGACCCAGGATCAACACACATCCTGGGGATAAACCTGCAGTGGAAATTTGCATCGATGGCATCAGGTTGAAAGTGATTTCGTCAGGATTTCTTTTACTTGACAAGGTCATAAGTACAAGATTAGGCCAGTGTGATCATCATTTTTGTCCAGTTTCGTGTCAAAACTCTTAATAGGTTGATTTTTGAGTCGGTTGATGTCTTAACTTCCAATAAATGTAAAGATTTAAAGCTTCATGAATTAGATTTCCAAGGGTCAAAAAAATATGTCCTCATAGTATAACAACAATAAGAAAAGGCATGGTGTGTGAGCGTGATTTAACTGGCAATAAAGGGAAAAGTGGAGGAAATGAAATAGAGGGCATTGACTTTATTTCTGCTTTATGTCAGCGTTTAAGAAATGAGTTGGGAAGTAGATTCTTCTGACTTCGGTGTGTTCATGCTTTAAGTCATAATGTGGAAAAAACATGGATGCTACAGAGAAGATTCAATGTTAACGACAATGTAACATAATTTGCCCAAGGTGATTCTGATCTGCACCAATATTTAATTTGTTCTTCGCTACAAGCTTCCACCAAGGGCTCCATTCAAAATCGGGCCAGGAAATATCTGTAATCCTGCAGCCAGACAGAAAAAACATACTGAAAACATACCGTCCTTCGCAGAGGAAGTGATGGACAAATGTATTAACCTGTTAAGCCCTGAGCCTGTTTTTTTAGGTCTCAGGCTCGAAAATGACATTCCCAGAACAAATGACCATATCTTCCCTTCTAAAAGGGGTAAATGAATAATCTTTTTTCTCAAAGCAATGATAAACCTATGAGTTGAATGTAGAAAAGTCAGAATCAATATAGATTTTTTTAAGTCAATTCAGATTGAACATAGTAAAAAATTTAAAATTATAGTGTCCGTCCAAAAAGAAAACATTACTTATAGTGAAAACCACCCTTGAATGATGGGACAGTAGACTCCAAACTATAACATATAATAAGTACCCTGTATCAGGATTGATGCAAAACAAGTGAAATTTGACCTTTATAGAGAGGTTTAGAAAAAAAAGGACAGTACAGATTCACACAAGTTTTTTGTTTTTGTTTGTGTTTTTGTTCTTGTTTTGTTTGTCGACCTGACTCATAATGTAAAGCGTCTTTGGGTCTAGAAAAGCGCTATATAAATCCCATTTATTATTATTATTATTACAAGGGAGAAAAAATGAATAGTACAAACATGGATAAAACAAATCTAAAATGTATAGTAACCGATATCACAGCAAGGTAAAACGTTGAACAGTTGATAGAAAATATATACATATTTGGGTTCGGATTGTTAAATATATTTACATGTAAGTGTGCAGATGCAAGTGTAGGTCTTTGTACAAACAGTGCAGATATAATGTATGTAAAGTATACAGGTTACTTTTAATGGGTTACATGGTAAGCCCTTGATTGTGCAGGCTGATAGCTGCAGGCACCCATTGCTGTCTATTATAACATTACAAAATTCATCATTAATTATCAAAAAGACAATGTAAAGATATGGTCTAATATAACATTTTTTAATCCTGCACACAGATAAATAAATAATTCCAGCACTGTTGTGACAAGATGCTTTCTGATTTCATTTGAGTCAGTACCCAACAGTCTGTCTCAGTGTGCCAACTTGAAGCTTCACTGGCTATAATGGCACAGACACACAAGGGCAGAGCAACATATGGTCTGTGTATTTTATATATCTGTACGGTACGCTCTGTGCCTGTTAGTATGCGTAACTTTGTGTTGAATCATTATGTAATACTGAGTAGCAAAAGAACCCAGCAAAACTGACTTACTCCTTTTAAGATTGTGGGAATTACTTTGTGAATAATTTATTATGTAATATCATACATTTTATAATATACAGAGTGGTGATAACTATCCTCTTTATTGCCTTTAGGTTATTAAAAACATTAATAAGGCGAGGCAAAAGCATACATGGGTAAATTTAAAGAGTTTGGTTTATTTTGCTTCAATAGCATTTCTTCTTGCAGAAAATGTGTTTTAATTTTACAAACTTTGTCTATATTCACCTGTGCTTGTGATACAAACTAAAATAATCCTCTTAATGTGAGTAATAAACAGAAGTTTCCTTTAGAGGTTTCTTAATGACATCATACGGGAAGAAAACAATCAAGAAGCCCTAACAGCATATCGGAGATCAACATTAGACATTGTTTTTGTGCCAAAACTACATGAATTGCAAAAGTAATTTGTGTAAATGTCCAATATCCCAAGAAGGAAGCCCCCCTTTCAGCTCATAAACCAAATTAAGTGCTAGCATATTTTAGTTTAATGTTGTTTCTGTGCAGGGAAGTCTGATGTGCTTACAGTAGAAGCTTCTGTCTTTTGAAGGCTTGAGACAGAGATCAATTATCATACCTGCAGGAGTCAACATTGTGCAGTCTCAGTGTTATAGCTGCTACAAGCTGCTGTTTCTTTATGGTATATGTGTCGTTTTAGGTAGTGTAACTAAAGCCCACAGATGTCTATCAAATGAAAGGGGTTTGGGAAATGTGAGTATGAGTGCCATGTGTAAAATATACCTCAGAAAAAGATTTCACTGGTTTCAATCAAGTGGCTTCATTTGGAAATAGAGAAAAGTTATCACGGCATTGTGATACGTTTTCTACCTCTGTGCTGTATAGGTAGAGACAGTCAGAGCAGGCCTTTTTTTGGACTTCATTTAGGTAGGACAGTAAATCTTGTTAGCTTGGTATTAAATATTTTATCGTACAGTCTGTATCTGTTCTATTCCATGTTGTGTTAAAATGATCTAAGGACATGTTTGAAAAAAGCTTAAAAGCAGAGCTCTATAAAAATACTTATTATAAAACGGACAAGTCAAATCAAGCAATCTGATTGGTTCTTAGCCGTGATATACTGAGCGTATACCACGGGTAGAATTGTAAGTTACTTTTCACAACAAGTCAGTATCCCTCCGCGTCTGAGAAAAACAGTATACCGTTGGGCTTTGCTTTTCATACTGGAACAAGAAAGCAGCGGAGAAGTAACGGGACAGAAGCTGGGCAGAAGCCCTCCTTTTTGACGCAGCGGTCCAGACATAGACATCAAACGGCAAAACATATTCAGTGTGCAGTTCCTTTGGTATTAGGGCAGGGATATCTAGATACTTTTGAAGGTTTAACATAATTAATTGTGCTACTTTTAAAGCAAGCAACGATGTTTTCAAATCTGTAATCAGAGAGGTCCGCAAAAACGCTATCGACCAATCAGATTGCTTGATTTGACTTGTCAGTTTTATAAATATATTTAAATTTCTTCCGTTACGAAACAAACTTACAAAGCATAAAATGGAAACATTTAAGATTAATTTCAACCTCCGGGGGGGGGTCTTACTATAGTATGGAGGAGTGGATTGAGCAGTGCCTATCTCCAGAAAAAAAAAGCACCTAAACTACGACATGCAGAGCTACGTGAAGAGCAGGTAGACCAACTGGAAAAGTAGCACCATTCAAAAGCTTTCTGATGCGGGTCTTGAAACAAAGCAGAGAAATTATGACCGTTAGTGGCCACAGGTGCGAAAGCTCTCTCCAGAGCTACTGGAAGCCCAATCTCGGGGACCGGAGAAAGTGGAGCAATATTCTCGCCACGCCAAGCAACAGCCTCGAACAACCTCAACCTATACAAGTGACCACGTAAGCCATGCTACTGATGCTGGACAGTTTTTCAGTGGATGCACAATAAACAGCAACATACACATTAATGTAAATAAACAGCCAAATAATGGATCAACGCTCTCTGTCTAATATGTTCGCTTGCTGTTAGTGTTGTTGCGTAGCAACCACCTTGCACTATGTTTTGTGCAGAAGGCAACGGAGGGACTATTTTATTTTGAACATCATTATTTACTAATAAAAACTATTTAAATTAGAGTGTTTATTTTTCTTTCATATTGCCACACTTGGTAACCGTTTTATAAAAGCAATAGCTCACTTCAGGCCGTGATATATGCTCATTATATCACAGCTAAGGGGGTTGTTCGGCCCGACGCGTCGCGTCGGGCCGAACCACGCCCCTTAGCTGTGATATAATGAGCATATACCACGGCCTGTCGTGAGCTATTGCTTAACTATACGCTGACTAGATCTTTCGACTGAGTTTGTGTCATTGGGTAGCTCCAGAAAAGTCAATTGAAAGCCACTGAAATCACAGCTGATCAGTTTACTACATTTGTCTACTTTAGTACTTTGTTCCTGTGAGCTCTCCAAGTGGTGGTGTTGTCTCAGCGTTCCGCAGAGTACACTTGTACTTCTGTTCGATTATTTTATTTTTGGTGCGACAATTTTTCTACTCACTTGAAAGACGGACACTAGAAATAAAGTGAAATGTACTTCTTCCATATATCTGTGTCTGGATTATGGCCCTCTAACACTGTCATTTTGGTAATGATGCCAGTGTCTATATGTGTCTGGCTTTTGAATAGGTCCACCAAATCCCTCCGAATCACCACTAATCCTGCTTCTTGCCTTTGCAAACCATTTGTAATCAGTAATCATTATCTACATTGGAGTTTACACTCAAATGCATGCTGCAAATTGATTGAAAGAGTTTATTTAAATCATAAGATGAAGAAACAGTGTGTTTACCCACTTTACCTAACTCAACTAAAGTAAAAGGCAAAAGCCCTGCTTACCCTTCAGATGCTGCAAATCTTTTGATGCCCCACAGGCCACAATGTTATTTTTTTAACTTTCAGAAACCTCTACTTTGATTTATTTTCTATTTCAAGCCTGATTATCTGATCACAGTAGCGATTGCTAGGAGCAGTGTTAGTCGTTTTCTGAATTCAGAAGGAGAATAACGTTGACTGTCCAGCAATGAAAGGTGCTCTCGTCCAATATGACAGACTCATGGTAGTTTACGGCAATGTGTTTGATTTGCCTACAAGATCAAATAAAATAAGATAATCAATGCTCAAAACTTCAATAGTAAAATGAACATTTGCTATGGTCATTTGACTAAGTCGAAAGAAAATGACTATTGTTGTTAGTTGTCATAGTGCAAGCACATTGGGGTCAGTGGGGTGGCAAAGTATGTCACAAATGTATGTCTCATTTAGTGTCCAACGAACATTGGTTGAAACTAAGATGATACAACAATAATGTATTTTTAACTCAACATATCACTTTGGCGTTTGAAGGGTTGGTTCAGATTCACCAGTCACACGATAACCCAAGTAAATGGAAGACCAACGACTTACATGTTATGCAAAGCAAAATAGGGTTTTTGTCAAAGGAGTCTGGTGGATCACAGATAATAGCCTCAGTTCCCCTTTTGGAAAGGTTTATATGTAATTCCCACAAAAGTTCACTTTAGTGAAGTCGGCTTATTTTGTACTGAAATTATCCAAATAGTCGCAATGGCATTGGTACACATATTAATGGCCTGACCATCATGCTACCTTGATTTCAGGGAATGTCCTCCTACTGTCTTTCTTCTTGTTACTAGCCTTTCAACTTATGAACAAGACTTATGAGTCTTGTTTTCTTCAGAGTCTTCCACTATATCTCCACCAGCCTTCTGGGTAATTAGCCATATGAAGCCTGAACGTGCCAGGGGAAAAACAGAAATCAAAGTGAAACACCCAGTGGGCTGGTACCGAAGTTACTAGTTGTCCTTGGAACTTAAAGGTATTGTGTTTATATAATCAGCATTACTTTTCTCTCACACACCAACACCAACATCATTGAGCATCATTAGCATTTAATCTCAAAATAGATACAGCTTTTTGAAAATGAGAACACAATCACTCAGGCTCCATTGAATTGTGATCCATATTCAGTGAGCCAGGCATCCAGGCAGTAAAATAACATCACAGCAGCAACTCTCTGAAGTGATGTGGCAAGTGTTTTCCTTGTAGTATAAAAGGCTTTGTGTTTTAATACCTTTGATAATACTTTTTTTAAATAATGGATTTCTATTTTTGCCAATCGAAGGGATGCACGCTATATCACAGAAGTATGCATATGTCTGTGAGTACATGAGTATGTTCGCAGTAAATGTCCATTAGCATCTGGACTTTTACCATGGAAAGATCTGTCTGATGGGTGATTAACCCTCAATGATGCTTGTAAGACCATCTGCCATTGTGCGCTAGTGACAGCTCTGTAGTGAAAAGTAATTAATTTAAAGGCTGTGTATATGTTACGGACATACAAGTGATTTCACTTTACATCTCCATGTTGAGAGCTGTGCAGAGCGTATCCCTAAATCATAGACATGCACTTAAATATAGCCTTTTTTTGCCACAGGGATGTAACAGAAAAAATGCAACAATGACATACAGTAATATCTATATGGCTAAGTTGTTAGCAAATAACACATCCATCTCAACAGCTACAATAGCCTTGTGTCTCTCTGCAATTTAGTACCGGGCAAAGTTCAAACCAGCAGCCTGCTAAGAAAAGGGCTAATGAGATGGGTAACAGTGAACCAAAACTAGAGAATACAAAACAGGTTTCATGGATCCAAGAGTCCATTGGTAATTCTCATTGGGTTGGTGATTCACCACCACAATTTACTAGGACTTTAGGCAGGCCCAATGCTTGTATCAATCTCACAGTGGATTGATACAAACATGCAAGGCATCTTAATTCAGTATGCATTTGGAAAGCAAATCCCAGACACAACGCTTTTAATTTAGTGCTGTTTGAGAAAACAAGTCTGAAGGAAATTCCGCCTCACAGTACTAAGGGTAAAACAAAAAAAAAGACATACCTTCACCCAATAAATACACAGTGAGACACAGACAGCGCTAATGGCATTGTTAATGTAACTGTTAAACTCTTGTTAATTGGAAATCTGAGTCGTGGGCACAGGGTCCAGACAAAGGGACAGTTGACTGGTGAAGCCCAAACAAAACAAGTTTTAATGAGGCGACATGGGACTGCCTGTCAAACCCATAACAAACACTCACACCCCAGAAGGGTTACACACAGAAATAATATACACACAGGTTTGCTCCAGTGCTTTGTATACATAAACAAGAACACAGTTGTACATGTAAGTAAACAACACACACAACGATCCGTACCACAGAAATTACACTTCTACATGGAAATGCGGCTGATTTGTTGCTGATCTGAATTCCATCTTCACCAAAACCCACCAGTCTCAGACCTGACTGATGAGGTTAAAGGGTCAAAATATTAAGCTCAGTATTCCCCATGTCAGCCTTGTCAATCATAGCATGGTGAGCTGCATTTACAATGTAACAGCAATATCTGAGATTACTGCTTTGAAATGCAGGGCTAAATACCCCTGCATTACGGCGCTGAAATATAGACCTAAAAAAATCCAAGATTATATTTCAGTGAAATAAAGCCTTTAGGCCTAATCCATTTTCGAAGTCTTGTCTCTAGCTGGGCTGTGGGCCTCTATAACCTAGTTCTGATGGCTGTTATTGGGGAAAGCAGCTTTGTGGTGATCAGTTGTGTGATGGGGGCTTGGACACGGTCTGTTGTGCTGACCTATATTTGGCTGCCTGCCCTGCATTCACAGTCAAAACCAGAAATTCTCTTGTTTTGTTCTATTGGCAAATTGGGCCACAGGCCGCTACGCTATCTGATCTGGGTCTGTAATCAATTTCAAGCTTGAATGTATGTGTCTGTTTCATGCATAGGGATTTCCCCACAAATCAAAGAGAGAATTCATTCACGATAAGAACTTAATTCATCGTCTATGTAGAGGAATTTGTTTTATTTGTGGACTAATGCATTGACTACTAAAATGGTGAAATATACTGGAGGAGGGGAAAAACTGAAATCACATATATAAACAAAAGTCTACCACCATGCTAGCAGCTATGTGAGGCTTTAGAGGGGCTACATGCTAATGCTAACAAGCTAAGATGCACACAATGACATTGCTAATTTAGCAATGTTTAACAAATGTTTTAATCTTAGTTTCTGTACTATAATCCTTTTAATTTTGTAGTTATTCTAAAGAAAATATTAGACTGCAGTACTTTCCCTTGTAAATGTGCTATTTTTGGCTTTCAATTGAGTCAAAGTCTCTCCAAAATCCAAAATGGTGAATTTCAAAGATTCTCGGGGATATAGATACATATACAAAAAGGTTACACTGTGCAGTCAAGAATCAGCACATAACGTTGGTACATTTCTAAATTGACTGAGCAGTTAACAATTCGATATGCAGCAGTAACACGCTATACAAAAAGTGTTGTGTGGTGAAAACATTATATGGGGAACAATGCAGCTCATTGATCAGCCCAATGTACTCTTCATCATGCACCCGGGAATCTAAAACAATCTTTAAAAATGCTTTATTAAACGAGACAAGCTGTTGTCCAAACAAGCTAATGGCCAATATTCCAGCTAGCAAGGAACATGTTAACTCAGGTTGACTACTTTATCTCTTCAAGTAAAAAGTAAAGAGTGTTACAGAGGGATTTAGGGGATTATTCTGTTGAGAATAGGAGGAATTGAGACAGATTAGGATGAGTAAAGGTGACGATGAGAGTGATGACATTGTGTGTGATGTGATTAGAAGAAGAGAAATGACGGAAAGGGAGGGAAGTCAAAGGGCGGTAAGTAGGCAGGGAAGTAGATATGAGAGACAGGATGAAAGGCACGTGCCATCACATGATAATGCTGTTAGCCAGAGAGTAACAAAAAAAGAAAATCTTGAGAAGGAGAGAAAAGAGAGACAGTGTGAAAACTGTGAAGCATGTAGCGGTGTCACGAGGCCATATAAGCAACCAAGTGTTCATGAGGGCTCAGGTGCAGCGTTGCAGTTTCAAATCCAAACAGCATCCTTTCCAGTCTTCCTCCTCCTCCTGTCACCCTTCACTGCATGTTACCTAATACAGCAGATATGCGCTGAAAAGACGAGGAGACACTGAAATAGGTCAAGTGAAGTAGGCAGGAGAAAGGGAAAGGGGGAGACAAAGTTCAGAGGAGGAGGATAGTGAGGAGGGAAGGAGAAGAAAAAACATGTGGTGTAAGTAGAAAGGTAGGTGGTTATAAAACATTTAAGTTCAGAAACAGAGATAAGGGATGGATAGGTGGAGGAGAAGAGGAACACTCTCCAAAATGGAAGACATGTGAAGCCAGGTCAGCCATATTAGCAGCCTTCAGTGACCAGCGATTGTTGCCTAGCAGCATGCAAGAATAGTTTTTTTCTCTTCTCTTTTCCTAGCCCTCCTACTCCTCTTGTATTTGTCTTTTCTCATAGCCTCGCCTCCTCCTCCCCCTTCTGTTTTCTTCACTCTGTTTCCTCTCCTCCTTTCATTTTTACATCTATACTCTCCCTTTTTAACACCTATCCGTCCACTCTGCTCACAGGCTCCACTTTCATTTCTTCAGGCAGGTGCTGCCTCATGCCGACAGCCTGTTTGTGTGTGTGTGTGTGTGTGTGTGTGTGTGTGTGTGTGTGTGTGTATTCCTCATGACAAGCCTTTCATCAATGTGTAAAGCTGGCTGATGCAGCTGTTACACCAGCTCTGTGCTGCATCAGGATTACACGGCACATGTGAAGCCCGTGTCCTCCAACGCCTGGTCAAATACAGGATGACACATGGCATCAAGCATGCGAGTGTGTGCGGTTGTGTGTATATGCCAGTCCCTCTGAAGGTTGGACTGTGATACTTAGTGTTTGACTTTAGGTTTTGGCTATTTTGGGATTTAATTTAAGTTTTAATGCTGTTGCTACTATTGAGGAACATGTACAAAAAACAGTAGTGCATTTCGCCGTAGTTTGCTGGTTGTTCAATTACATTCAAATGTTCATAGTGATGTAGTTTGACAATCTTTATGTAGCTAATTAATAAAACTACAAACCATTTTGTATAAACGTTTTTATTTTTGTATTTGACCTTTGCTTCTCTACTGTAAATGAAGCCCCTTTGACCAGCCAATTTATTTATAAGGCAGACCATTGTTCAGGCTCTTCTGATTGTCCAAAAAGGTGCATGTTAAAGACTTTTTCTTTGTTTTTAAGATAAGACAAGCACTAAGGTAACCATCTGTTAAGGGAAACCTTCTGTTTTTTTAAATGAAATTACATATTTATGAGTTATGTATTCAGCCAGAAACATACATTTCTTACAAACATCTGCATTGAACATTTTGATGGTAACAAACAGTGTTTGAATAGGTTTTCTGCCAAAGCATGTCATCATTTGACTTTTTTGTTGTTGCCAATACAAGCAAGAAAAGTCATAGTAGCACTACTACAATGGTAAAACCACTATTGGTGGCAGTAGCTCAGTGTGTTGGGATGTGGCTTGGGAACTGAAGGGTCGTTGGTTCAAGTACACCGCTATTTTCAGGGCACAGAGCAAGCAGCCTCCGGGTCCTGGAACACTGGCGGCCCCTTCACTCTGCCACCTCTCCATTAGTATCTATGTGTGTATTCTATGTGTGTAATTGTAAAATAACACCAGAGTCAAGAACTGAATTTCTCTTCGGGATTAAGAAAGATGAACGTTTTTGCTACTTAAAGCATTAACACTGAAATGAAGCAAAATGCTTTTTTTGTGTGGGCTTTACATGTAACATTCCAATGCCCTAGGTACTGAAGAACCATTTGCCACAAATATGTGCCAGATGTGTACCTTTTTTCTAGTGCAAATAAACACGTACACCGCTATTTTCATGTGAACTGGATTGCCTTTTTTGATAAATATTCACATCTTGTCACAAACCAAGTATTTGTCATGGTACTATTTACCCACACATCCAACCAACATACACACTGTACCTACTACTATTATATTGACTCGCTCTACCCTGCATTTACTTTCCTTGCCAGTCTGCCAAAATACTTGTGCACATGATCTCAGTGCAGTCTAGACACTTTCTTTTCACTGACCTATATTTCCCTAATTCAAAGAAACTAGCGCACCTGTGATGTCCCTGCCCCTTGCCAAATGCATGCTGGGATAAGTACCAGCTCCACATGACCCTAAACATGAATAATTTAGATAAGAAATGAAAAAAATAAAGTTTGAATGATCATCTAAACACAGTGGAATCAAATGTAGTTAAGGTAACATGCAATCCAAATGCATTGAAATGCTTTGCAAATGGACAACTGACTGGATCATATAGATTGGTTCATTCGTGGTTCATTTACATTTTTAGCTACAACCCAAAATCAATTGAATGTTTGCTTGGAATTGTTTTTCTCTGCATCTCTGACTTCACACTAATGTCAACATTTAGGCTGAGGTGTTTCAGCCTAAATGCTGGAATGTCACAGTGTATTTAATTATAGTAAAATAGTTGCATGTTCCCTTGTTTTCCAGGAGGTATGCCAGTGCCTGAGGTGGCGTCTAACATTGCCAGTGCTGCCGCCATGTTGAGCCCCGTCCTCAACGCCTCCAACGGAGATGGATCCGAGTCCGAAACCACCTCCGCCATCCTCGCCTCCGTCAAGGAGCAGGTTAGAACTGTGTGTGTGTGTGTGTGTGTGTGTGTGTGTGTGTGCGTGCGTGCGTGCGTGCGTGCGTGCGTGCGTGCGTGTGTGTGTGTGTGCATGCATGCTGTCACAAATAATGAAATATGAATTCCAGAAACTAGTGGGGATAATTCCTTCAGTTTTTTCAGAGTGAGACATGGTGACAGTAAACAGTAAACACAAATGATGGAATTTCCGTCTGCGCTAATGTGTCACAAATATGTCACCACATTTTCATCTGTTAGCAGGAAGCCTCAGGCTACAGCGACTCAGAGTAATTTTGAAACTGCTCTAATGTGGCGGGATGCATCACTTCCCTTCATTTGTCCAGATACTGTTAATAACAAAAAAGTTAAGCAAAAAAGACAAAGCCGCCTTGACTACTTTTTAAAATAAAACCAACATGAAGATCTGTGCTTATTATCTATTCATGAAATCAACAATATTCATGACTGCCATAATGTGTCATGATGTTTCCATCTGTTTTACTTCTCTTTCCTTTTTGACTACTGCCATTAATTTTATTTACTTTTTGAATGTTCCATAGGTATGCTGCCCTCTTTCATGCTTTGCTTTGACAAATAGCATACAGCAATTGTTTTAGATTTGACAGTACACTGAGAAGTGAAAGTTTCCCATTGAACAGTGATAATATCATCCCTGATGATTAAATCATGTCTGCTCAAATCCAATATTTAGCAAAACTAAAGGTCTACAGCAATTCCTAGCCGCCTCTTCCTGTGGCAAAACTCAAACAACGCTGTGAGATTGGAAACAAAATGGAGGGAAAACTTTGCTGATGAGAATTGGATTAGTTTTTACCTGCTGCTGATGGTGCAAGATAGCAAATGATCCCCAAAGTCATTAGATTTAGCCTCTAAGGGCCATTTATGTCACTGCCAAATTTAATATTAATCTGTCCCAAAATTCTCCACATGAATTAATCTGTACCAAAATGTTGAACAGATGGACTGGTGGATAACCATGGCCTCCCCCCGAGCAACCACCAGTGTATTCAAAACAACGTCCAATCAGCTTACTCTCCCATTTAAGTACCAATCAATGTACAACAGCACAAATAAGCAGAAAACAGATTTAATACTGTAGGGCAGGGGTGGGGAACCTTTTTCCTCTCAAGGGCCATTTCATTTTTTACAACATCCTCCGTGGGCCGTACAAATGATTGAATTCAACCTCTGCTTAAAAAAACTAAAATCAAAGCCCATTCATTTGGCCTTTCTTTCATGCTGTGCAAAGAAAAAGCAACCTCTTAATCAAGATATCTTACCATGACTCGCGCATGCATGCACGTGCACGGTTGTGGCATGACCACCAAAACAGAAAGATATGGGCACAAGATGTGTGCAAATGTATTTAGTATCCTATCCATGTGTGTTACGACTGATTAAACGGGTATGAACTCAAATGCACAACTCACAGAATTTAACAAAAAAAAGGTTTTATTCAAACCAAAGCTCAACGATAGTGGTACAAAAACAAAATCACTCTTAAAGAGGAAAAACACTAGGAGCATGAACAACAAAAATACTTAAACAAGACGTGGCTCAAAGCTCTGCTTGGGGTTAATCCTGGATTGCTAATGCTGGTGGTAGTCACAAGGAACGAAACGAACTGGCACAGGACAAAGGGAGACGAGGACAATAAATACACCAGGTAATGGGGAACAGGTGGAAACAATCAGGGGCGGGGTCGACAATCACAGGAGTGGGAGACACACAAGGAAGGGAGGTCAGAGTATCTGAAACGAGAGGGAAGGTTACTATTCAAAAATAAAGGGGAAAATCACTAGACAAAGACAAAAACTAACTAACATAATTTGCGAGACATGACAATGTGAACATGATTTAAGTGGGGGGGGGACCTACCTCCTCAGGTCCGGGGGGGCATGCTCCCCCCGGGAAGATTTTATTTTAAATGTTGAAGTTAAAAGCATCAATCTGGTGCACTTTGAGAGCAACATTAAGAGATATAAAATCAATATTTTCTTTTGTTCCTTATTTACTTTTGTCCGTAATTTATATGTATACTGTCGAATTTTTTTTCAACGAATAACTTATTTTGTTCTTATGTCAACTTTTCCCCTACACTAACATTTATAGGTATTTCTTTTTTTTATTTGACGAATGTCAGACAAAATCGTAGCATAGG
>NW_011365381.1:313914-359450 GCF_000735185.1 Notothenia coriiceps | reverse complement strand
ACCGTTGGCTATGCCATCAGGAGCAACTCAGGGTATCTGTATCTTGCCCAAGGATACATCGACATGTTGACTGCATTGCCTGGGATCGAACCCACAACCTTCTGGTTGAAAGATGACCGCACTCCCTCGCAGCCACCCCCATTTACTTGAATGGAAGTAAATGGGGTTTAACAACAGCCAAACTACTGTTTATCGTACGTTTGGCTACTTCCCAAAACACATGCATTTTCACAAAATGCTTGCTTTTTAATAACCGAATGTTTGAGAGTGTAAACATGTTTCAGGCTTGCCGACTTGTGTGTTGATATGATTTTGCAAAAGTTATTTTTTACTGTTGACTGTGGTGGCATGCAAAATAAACAAAGGATTTATTCAAAGTTCAAGGTGAGATGAAGTTTCAGACATCTGTCAGTTGAAAATGGTGTGAATGCAGAACAGTCTGTTGTTGTTAACGTGCTCTAATGCGCGCACACACACACACACACACACACACACACACACACACACACACACACACACACACACACACACACACACACACACACACACACACACACACACACACAGCTGAACAATCTCCCAAGTTTAAATACTGTGAGAGCAACATGCAGACTCTCCATCCTAAACATGATGATACATAGATGTGTCTACACTGCACTGCGGATGAAAATATAGATGTTCAAGAGATAGAGTTAACAACAACAAAAACACCTAACTTAACTAAGTGTGCTGAGTTGGCTCTATTTATAAATAATTTCACCTTTTTATCTGTAAGTGGCCATAAGATCAATCATCACAATGTTAAAGTTTAGTGGAGACAATGATCTGCAAGAAACACATGGATGATTTGAGTGTCTATGATCTCCCTGCTGAAGGCTCATTTGAAGATAAAAGCCGTTCTCCTTTGATAAGTTGCAAACACAAACCAGCCACTTGCTACAAAGCTGCTCAAAAGATGCAAGAACAGCCATCACACAGAGTTAAGAACTGCACTTTTTGTATCTCAAACATCGCCGCCTGCAAGACAACAACAAGATTGTCCCCGTGGGATTTCACTTTTTCAAATCAAATCAATCTAACCACCCTAATCAGCTGATGTAGAAGCAAGAAAAGCGAGAAAAAACAACCTACTTCGTGGCATCTTCTCCGGAGCAGATAGAGGAAAGATGAAACGCCTGTGTTGCTTTGTTTGTTTGCTTGTTTGGTGCTGCTACAGCTGAGTGCATAGAGGCTGAAGCGAGCTGACTAACTAGCTGGATGGTGAGCCGTGAGAATTCACTTGTAAGGCTTTTTTTGAAAGCATCCAAACAAAAGCTCCCTCCTTTTCCCCCTTTGCCCCTCTGATCACTTCTCCCTCTGATTCAGTACTGACAGGCAGACACCTGTTACTGCAGAGGATCAGGCATGATCGGATGAATTCAGACAAATTGAAAAAAGGCGGCAAAAACAATGAAAAGATCAATACAAAAAGGAGTGATTCCACGTACCTTCACATGGACCATACTGCAAAAGCAAATTCCCAAAGTATCCTGCTTTTATTTAGCTCCCTCCTTGTCAAAAAGCAACAACAACGCTCCCTCTCCCTCCTCCAAACACTCGTCTGTCCCGGATCAGACACAGCAAGTGAGAGAGGGGCAGAGAGACATAGAGAGACTCTGGTGTCACTTGAGCTGACTGCAACTCTGCCGCGCTCTCTCTCTCTCTCCTTGGGGGCCACGAGACACACACACACACACAGACACACACAGTGTTCACCCAGGCACAAAGGTCCCCACGGCAACGGAGCATTCAGAAGCCCTGTGGCATTATTTATGCAACGTTGCATCACAATGGGCCCTCCCACCGGCCGACCCTGCCAAAAAAGCCCGCCGCTCACCCGGTCACTCTCTGCCTCTCTCACCCTACCTCTCTCTCTCTCTCTTTCTCTCTCTATGACTAGACCATCTGCACTTCTCACTCTCCCCCCGCCTCCCCCCTAGACACCATCACTGAAAAGCAAAGGGGGGATTTAAGGCGAAGGGGGCCGGGAGACACAGAAGATGGATGGGAGGCAAGATGGAGGGAGGTATACACACTCAAAATAGTACACGCATACCTACACACAAACACACATGCCTACACACACTTAAGCCATATACACGCGTGTGCACTCACACACCGTGTGTTCTGCCTCAGTGAAATTACATGGGCGGAAATAGGATGTAAGGAGTGAAGGGGGGGGAAGCACATTAGTTGCAGCAAGTTCATGCAAGCACACAAAAAAGCACACAATCTACACACAGCCATGGCTTATCAAGACATGTTTGGCACTGTTGGCAGCAGAATGCTTTTTATGGGAAAGCAGTTTATATGATATTGTCCAGAGTCAAGGTGTTGTGTTTTTATATAAAAAACTTTAACCCTACAGTGTGCTTTCAGTTTACAAAAGTTACAATATGGTTTACAAAAGTTACAAAATATTCCGCTAACTACTGTAGCATGATCCAACATGCTGTAGCCTACCAGCCACTAGCTTGCCTGCTACAGTTGTTACCGAACTAGCTCTTTTCATTTTTGAATCAATAAGTGTACAGAATCATCAATGCAGAACTTAGTGAAGCTTCACTTAAAAGAACAAGCATGCACAACTATCTCTTACCCAAATGCAGTCTGGCTCAAAATCTGTCGACATGGCTTCCGAACAGGTGCCAGAGTCACGTCCAAAAACACAAAGAAGCCCAGTGAATAATTCCCAGCCCTTTTCTAAAATCCTTTCTTTGTTTTTGCCTTCCTTTATCTGACGTGTCCACTTCCCACTCCCTAGATGCCACAGTTCAACTAAACCAATCACGACATCCTTGCAAATACATGCTGCATATGCAAAGCTCCAGCCCTCGCACATTTCTTTAACCAAATTTGCATTGGGTCTGTTGACATGGATGTTTATCTACAGACTGCCTAAGTGCAGGTTTAATCACAGAGATAAATGGTCCATCCATCGAGTGTTTGGATAAAACGACACAGATCAGCAGGATCATCTTACATTACACTTACAGCCTGCAAGCATGCTGTGTGTGTGTGTGTGTGTGTGTGTGTGTGTGTGTGTGTGTGTGTGTGTGTGTGTGTGTGTGTGTGTGTGTGTGTGTGTGTGTGTGTGTGTGACATGTTGGATTGCATAAAGCTGATTGATGTATCTTAGAATATCTTAGAATATATTGAATATCTAGAATTCCTTAGTCTTTCAAGTTATTTCTAATACAAAGGCACAAATTAGATGAATATGCGTGTAACAAGAACTCATTCTGTGAAATGTATAAGGTGCATGATGTTTTTTGTGACTCTAGGTAAATGTTTTTAAGTCTGAAAAAATAACCCTAATAATGTTGTCATCTTCTTTTTAGACTCGAGATCTACACATTAATAAAATAAAGCCTGACTTTGGTAATGGCGTTTGTCAAATGTAGACATTTACCAGGCAATATCAGTTGCATAAGGATAAGTAAATGATTAAGAGCCATTAAAAAGTACAGTTCGAAGCAGCAATTGATTTTTTTTTAATCCATTTTATGCCATCAAACCACATTACCTGACTTTTAAACCTTACATAATATGTGTGTAAAGCAATATTCCAGCAATTTACTGTTGAAATTACATTAAACTGAGGGACTAAAAAAAATGAAAGAATAGTAAATGGCTGACAGATTGTGGGTCCCGCTGTATAAAACCCCCAATGTTTAATGCAGCCTTTGTGTTACATATTTGATGTCACATAATCCTAATAACTTCACCCTAGGTTATTTTCTGACTTCGAACCACCACTCTGGAGTCACAGAAGACCTTACACAAGGGTTTGAGTAAGACTTTACAAATGTGTAAAAAGAGTGACGTTTCCATTTAGGCGCAACTATATTCTATTGTGATCAATTTCACGGTAATGGAGGAAAAATAAATGTGTAATGAAAACGCAAATCTATGCGAAATCACTGATGTTGCTCCTCTTAAATATTACAATAAAAATGAGTACAGCCTAATCACCATATCCATCATAGTGGAAAGAAACCCTAACTGGCCTTACAGAATGGTGTGCTTGCATGTGTGTGTTTGTGCGTGTGTTTGAGTAATCATAGCTTGATAAGCAATAAAGTGCAAAGGACAACAATTATCTATGTCTTAATGAGCAGGTTCTACAATCAAGAGCTTGTCAACTGATTGCATTACTAAAGATCGGTTCCAATCAGAGTTGGTTAATGGAGACAGAGGCAAGACAGCCACTAGCTTACAGGAACAGGCTGCCCCCTGAAAACCCCATTAAAGCAATTAGTAAAGTAAAATAAATGACTGTAGGACAGTGGTGGGCCGCATGGGGAGCAAAGTTTCAGTGTGTGTGTGTGTGTGTGTGCTTGTTGTGTGTGTGTCCCTCTCTCTCTCTAGTGTAAAGCGGTCTAATTGTGCCCCGTGGCGTCCGCCTGGCATTTAGTTGTTTCAGAAGAGGCCCCCGTTCAAGGAGAAAATGTCACGGTGGCTGTATAGCTAAGACCGCTGCTGTCTGGTGCTTTTGTTTTGGGCCGGAAAAAAATACTAGGTACATTCAGTTGGTAATAAAGTTGTCCCTGAGGCGGAGGGAAACAAGCCGACACGAGAAGCTGGGGAGTGATAGAGAGATGGAGACCAGGGGAGCAGGGAGCGAGAAGTGAAATGAGATACAGGAGTGGAAAACTTGTGCTGACTGAAAAGCAACGAGGGGGAAGACAGATTCAAGGAGATTTAGCGCTCTCCAGATACCAAAACTACTTAAATGTTCATCCCAAACCAGACAGATCTGTCTTGTTGCCCGATAACTGCGGCTGTAGATTTGGGGTTTAATTCCTCATCTCACTGCAGTATGTATTTCCAACCCCCCGTGTACAACAGCCTGAAAACTGGTTAAGTACAGACATGAATTATGAGCAGGTATAAAATATTCAGAGTAAAAAAAGGTCTTTTTTGTGCTCATTTAGCTGCAAAGTACAAAAAGACATTCATCAAGCTTCAAGGGAAAATCGTTTTTTCAATCTGCAGGGCGTATGAAAGGCTCGAGGTTGTTAAAAGCCCACGTTCGTGACATATGAGGTAACATCTAAAGGGTAACAGTTCTCCAGACTCTTCTTGACGTTGTTGCTTTAATCACATTGGAACACCTTGTGGCCTTGTTATTTTTGTCTCGGTTTATTGCTTGTTGCTTGGAGGATTGCAGATTGACATTTTACTTCCCAAAAACTACGTTGTGTCTGCAGGTGCTGTTTGAAGAAGAGGAAACATTTGCAACTCTGCCCAATAAAAGCTTACTGTCCTAGTGGAACCCTTCAAATGTGTTCAAGAAAAAAAGTACAATAAGAGGACAGGGTTCTAACTGCACTACCGTTATATACTAAAACTCATGAAAGTCATCAGTCACAGCCCAAATATACGGTTCCAATTCAGAAGTCCACCTCTCGCCAAGGAGGGAAAACAGCGATCAACATCCTGATTGCTCTCCGTGATATAGCATTCCTGGGCTTAATTTAACTAAATCTCAAATTCTATTCCCCTATAATAGTATAGACTCAAAGCACATTAGCGCCATACACTAATGGACTGTATCTCATTGACTATACCAACAATTCACAACTTTTTGCCTACTACATTATATGACATTACATTGCATTTAACTGACGCTATTATCCAAAGCAACTTACAATAAGTGCAATAAACCATAAAGATTCAAATTAAGGACAACAAGAACAGTGCTGACATATTTACTTTAAAGGTCCCCTATTATGCAAAATGCACTTTTTAATGCATTGAATACATATATACTGTATGTCTCCCCTGTTTGACTCAGAACGTTCTTTCACTCCTGATCCAAGTATGCGAAATCCGCTCAAAAAACGGGCGAGTTAGGTTTCGGTTCATACGTGACGTAAAAGTTAATAATTGACTTTATTAGGCAAGGCACGTTTATTTATATAGCACCTTCCAGTACGCGACAATTCAAAGTGCTTTACAAAATAAAATAAAAGACATTTAAGAATAGATACAGTAAAAACACATTATATAATGGCATTTTACAACAGGCATTTAAAAGTCAAAGATAATAAGATAAACACAACAGTTATACAATACATCAATAAAAAGCAAACTACAGTGTGAATATGAGCAGTTCAATTAAAATCAGTACAATTAAAAACAGCGGCAAAAATATATGTTTCCAAAATAGTAAGAGTTTCTGTGGACGTGCATGATTCAGGCAGTTTGTTCCAGATTGTGGGGGCATAATAGCTAAACGCCGCTTCTCCATGTTTTGTTCTTGCTCTCGGAACGATGTCTGTTGTTGTTTGGAGAGCAGACCCGTTACAGAAGACCTGAGACACCTTGATGGTTCATAGTTATGCAGGAGATCGTTGATATACTTTGGTCCTAAACCATTTAGTGATTTAACAACTACAAATAGAACTTAAAAATCAATTATTTGGCCGACTGGAAGCCAGTGTAAAGATTTCTGAGCCGGACTGATGTGATCCACTCTTTTAATTTTAGTGAGGACTCGAGCAGCAGCGTTCTGTATCAGCTGCAGCTTTCTGATATATATTTTTTTGTCAGCCCTGTGAATACACTATTGCAGTCTACTGAGGATGAAAGCATGGACAAGCTTTTCTAAATCCTGTTGTGACATTAGTTTTTTAATGTTCTTCAGGTGATAGTATGCAGATGTAATAACTGTTGAAATGTGACTGTTAAAATTCAGGTCTGAGTCCATCACTACACCCAGATTTCTTGCTTTGTGAGTTACTTTGTAGTCTGCCGACTGAAGCTCTGTGATTACTTTTAATCGGTCCTTCTTTACTCCAAAAACAATGGTCTCAGTTTTTTGTTTGTTCAATTGGAGAAAGTTCTGAGTCATCCACTCATTGATGTGCTCAATGCACTTGCTCAGTGTTCTAATCGGAGAATAGTCTCCTGGTGTAATTTTAAAATAAATCTGGGTGTCGTCTGCATAGATATGATAGCTTAGATCGTTGTTTTTAATAATTTGAGCCAGTGGTAGCATATAGATATAAAAAAGCAAAGGTCCTAAGATGGAGCCTTGAGGAACCCCGCATGCCATATTTGTCAAGGTTGATGTGTAGTTGTCTATCGAGACAACTTTTTTCTGTCCTTTAAGTAGGAAATAAACCAATTTAGAGCTGTAGCTGAAACTCCCACCCAGTTTTCTAGACGGTCTAGCAATATGTTGTGGTTAACAGTATCAAACGCAGCGCTGAGATCTAATAATACTAACACTGATATTCTGCCACTGTCCGTGTTTAAATGGATGTCATTTAAGACCTTTACAAGAGCAGTCTCAGTGCTGTGGTTTGGTCGAAAGCCCGACTGAAACACATCAAAACCGTCATTTAAAAACATGAAATGACTCAACTGTTGAAACAACAAACAACTTTTTCAATCAATTTGCTTAAAAAAGGAAGGTTTGAAATTGGCCTGTAATTATTCATTACGGTTGCGTCTAGCTTGTGCTTTTTTAGGAGAGGTTTAATTACTGCAATTTTCAGGGCCTGTGCAAAAATACACCCGAGTGGAGATTTGAAGGACTAAGAAAACTAAAAGCTGTTGCCGGTGGACATTGTGAAACGCTTCTCTTCTGCAGTGCTCACAATTACCATGGAGCTGCTGGGGTGGAGGGCAGAAAGAGAAACATGTCCGCAAAGGGGCGTGGCCAGCAGCAGCTCATTTGCATTTAAAGCTACAGACACAGAATCACTTTTGGAAAAGGGCTAAAACAGAGGGGTTTATGGCATGCTACAATTCATGATCTGTTTGGTACATGTCTCTGAAGTTTTTAGAGACATGTTTTCTATATATCCGAGACCTATAATATATTGTTGAAATACAGTATAATAAGTGACCTTTAATCAAGCAATATCATTGAAGTGCTTGATTGTCTGCCAAGGAATAAGCTAAACAGGTGGGTCTTAAAGCTTACCACGGAAAATATGAAGATTCTCCGCTGGCCTGATATCAGTGGGAAGCTCGTTCAACCATTTTGGAGCTATGATAGCAAAAATGTGAGTCTTTGTTGAGGTGTACCTGGTTCCACTTCGCAGCGAGGGAGTAGCAAGCTGATTGGCAGATGAAGAGCGAAGTGCACGTGCTGGAGTGTGAGGTTTGACTAAAATGATACAAATCTTTGTTATATTGTGTTTCTGTCTTTGCAGAATAAGCCATGCTTTAACCCAATACTAAATGATGCGGCTTTACAAATCAAGAAAAAAGAAACATCAACATTCATGATGGAAACTTATGTGCGTTGATCGTTTTTCAAAATCGTCAAAGAAATCTGTCTGCCACAGAAGATACTCTTTGATCATAGATGGCTATTAATATGCGCATTTAGTAAATGTCTGAGTGATATGCCTTTACTTAGGACAGTGTGAAATAAAAGAGGAGATGAGAAGAATTTGAGAGACTGCATGAATATTCTACAGAACATGTTAGGCTCCAGGTTATCAGTCTCATACATGTGGGTCAGGAGGAGATTGCTAAACCACCTGGTAAGTTGGTCCAAAAAGCAAAGCCAAAACTTGAAAATAGAACTTCGAAAAAGAAAAAGAAATAACACATGAAAAAAACTGTTGGTTTGGAAATATTGAACTTTTTGTGCTACGGTTGAATGTATCTGTTTTCTGGAGACCTTGTTGGATGAAAAAGTTATAGTTTTAAGTTTTCAATCTGACAAAAATCTGTGTGTATTGTACTTATATGATTCTGTTTTCTTCAAGTTTGTATCTTGTTGGTCGAATGCACTTCGCTTTGGATAAAAGCGTCAGCTAAATGCAATGTAATGTAATGTAATGTATTGCCTCGAGGAAACACCAAACAAAGCTCTGTATCTGTGGAAGGAGGAAAAGAGTAAAAAAGCAATCCTCAGTGCTCACTACATAAGCTAAAATCTTGGCTCGGGCTACGTCGCAAATTCGGTATCATTTTGACTGTTATAAAATGATCAACCTCTAACACTAGACTTATGCTGATCTAATATAAAGTATGGTATCTGTTCCGTCTCAGTGTCAACTGTCTGCTCAGCTGTCTGCCTTATATCCTCTAATCTCTGCAGAGCTGAACTCAAAGTCAAGTGTTAGACTCAACACCGCAACCCAAAGAGGCCTATACACACACACACACACACACACACACACACACACACACACACACACACACACACACACACACACACACAGTCCAGCTTGCCTGTCAATCCTCATTCAACTTTTTTTCTTTTTTGTCCTTGCTGTGGCAAGTAGCAGAGAGAAAGGTGCAAAATATAAGAAACCGTTGGCCCTTTACAGGCTTTACCACAATGCACTGCTTTCATATTCCCTGTCACTGCTTTCCAGATGGAGATAAGACAGCTAAAAGCCATAAAAGTGACATTCTGAAAATAACTAACAAGGACAACACACCTGTATGTAGGGCTTGGCAAACTGGAGAAAATCACATCGGGATATTCTTTACGAAATCCCTCCATATCTATATCGCAACAATTTTGTAGGGTTGACCATTGGGTTTTTCAAAATATATGGATATACAGTAAAGACTAAGTGGATAAAGGCAAATAGTAAAACAGCTAGAACAGTCTGTTAATTTCAGAAAAAGACATCACTTCACTGTACTGCAGCCTTTAAAACCAGACGTATACAACAGTTAAGTCTATATCTAGTTGCATATAACCATATAATTATGATATAAATGTAGTGCTCATCCATCAATGAATGCAAGCAAATATGTACTGTATGCATTCCCAATGGATATTTAAATTGATGGTATCTAAACTCCTTCTGGGAAATGTGACCGTCTAATCATTGCTTAGCAACTGTAACTATGCACGGCAGGCTTTGGGTTTTTCTACACTATAAGTGGTGTACAGGATTGGGCTGTACTAAGAGCAGTACTCTGTGTTTTAAGGGTGTGTCTTTTTAAACTATTTCAAAACCAAAAATACACGAGCTAGAGTGAGAAGAATTATTCAAACTATGTGCTTATCTAATGCAGAGGTTTTCAGAGAGGGAGGCAGGCCTCTGAGGGGGGGCTCCAAACACTTTGAGGGGAGGCTCAGTGAATGGAATTGAATATGAAATTAGTTATTAAAGAAGATCACGAGGAATAGCTTTCATGCGTGGGATTTGGTTTGTAGAAAGAGACAGAACGAGAAATGTTTAAAACTGATAAATGCACAGAACTAAATGTAATTGGTATTTTTGGTAGATATGTCAAAAAGCGAGATTGGGCGTAATTCTTGAATAATATATTTGTATCCCACTCAAATACATGCACGTTGAGTGAGATAAATGTCACTTTCACCCTGAAATAATAATAATAATAATAATGAAAATACACAATAATTATATTGTGTATTAAGTTAATGTTGCATATGATCCAAGTAGATTCTCCGGAATAAAGGGGCCTTATTATGCTCATTTTCAGGTTTCAGGTTCATATTTGTATTTAGTGTGTCTACTGTGACATGATCCATGCTTTAATGTTCAAAAAGCTCTTTATTTTTCTCATACTGCCTGAGGTGCAGCACCTCTTTTCACCCTCTGTCTGAAACCAGAGCCCAGTCTGCTCTGATTGGTTAACTGGCCGGCTCTGCTGTGGATGGAGCACAAGCCAATAGAATCACGAGTGTTGCATAGTGATGTCACTACTAGCGTGTGGGGGAGAAACTGCCTCTGGAGGGAACTTTGGGTCTCAGATTAAGACCCTTATCTAATCGAATGTCTGGTTAACTGGCTTACAAACATTGCCCACAGTAACTCAGCATTATGTTACCTTCAAAGAATGCTTTATAAAACTGCAACATTCGTTTTCCGAGTTTCATTAAAAAGCCTCATTCATAGTAGGCCTTCCTATACAGTGTCTATTAAAAAAAAATCCAGGTCAGCCAACAACCTTTTCAGAACACACAAATCAACTGATAAATTCAAACACAGCTGCATAGCTACCATAAGACATATTGAAGGCACATATCAGATTCCTACTTTCTAATCTGGAGTCTTCCTTCAGCTGATTAAATGCCAGGGAAAGCAAAAGATAACAAGAGAGGCTGTAAAACAAAGCAAGAGCACAATTCCTCACACAATCCCTCTCCCTCCTCATCCTTAAAGAGCATCTTGCAGGTTTTTTTTTTTTCTACATTTATGCTTAAACTTGCTTGAAAATTACAATTAAAAAAGTGAATGTAGGATTTGATATGTTTTACGAGACATAAGGGCAGGAATTCAGAGGGAAAGGAGCAATTTTGAGCTCTGCTCTTAAAAAAGGCTTTTTTTTAAGGTCATACGTCAAACGCGTCATATTACATCACAAAGGGGAAACATCATTAGTAGTTGCGTTGAGTTGAGCGGTTGTGTTTTAGTGAGCTGGTATTTTTCGGTAGTTTTACATTGTATTTCACCATTTGTAATCATGGTGCAGTATTGTGTTTGTGCAGGTTGCACAAATAGCAGCCTGTCAGGACATCGAGCCCACAGTAAAAAGAACCGGAGCTAGCGTTCGTTCCTGGGTGCGTTGTGCATCCACCTCCCTGCAGCACATACTCTCCACAGCTTTATCAGGAAACCGTATTACTTCTCTCTCCCCTCCCCTTCGCTGCTCTCTCTCTCTCCCCTCCGGTACACGGCACCATAAGACGTAGTGTGGAGTTGCATTAGGTAACGCTGTGGTGGCTGTACTGCTCCAGCCGTCTCCTTTGTGTTTGTTTGTTTTCCCCTGTCTGTGTTGTTTGTGTGTGCGTGGTGGCTGTCACTCCTGGCTCCCGGCTCAACCTCCACTCACCTGCTGCAATCAGCTGTGCACCCTCCCCGACTACACACCTGCTTTCCATCAAGCCATTTACAACGGCATATCGACGGAGGCTCCACAACCTTTCTCTGCCAGATCGTCAAGTATCAGCCGTATCTCGCGTCTCTCCTCCGGTACACAGCACCGTAGTGTGGAGTTGCATTAGGTAACGCGAGATACGGCTGATACTTGCGCATTAGTTTCTGTTATGGATCAGTATCAACAGTCCTGCCAGTAACGTTACTATATTATCAATGCTACGTTAGTTATAGCCTGATATATGATAGCTAACTTCACAATGTTGTGATGTGACGTTAGCTAACATTCTGTAGCTAACGCCGGTCACTCAACAAGATAGCTGCCCATTTCTCCACTGGTTCTCCTCACACCACAGCTCAATTTCTCTCCGATGGCCGTTATTTCTTCTAATCCTTGGCTGCTCCTGGTCTCTTGGACGCCTAGCAGGCTCATAATTATAAGGTTATTATTGTGGTCCGTCATATGCATTTGAATATTCATGTTCAACTTCTTCTGTGTCTTCTGTGTCGAAACTAGCATTGGGATCCATGTTTATTAATACGTTACATCGGCCGCTCTCCCCCTTGTTTCCCCCATGTTACGTCACACGCGGGAGGTCACGTGCCGAGGCTTTTTTATGCGGAAGTGAACATTTCTTACAAAAACGACGCCAGATGTCACTGTAGTGTATATTTCTGTATATTTTTTTGAAAATCTAGTGTATTCATCATTTTCCTACACATTTATTGACAGGTGTCTAACCTGGAAGTTGCTCTTTAAATATTATTTCCCTGTATGCACTCTTTCATAAGAAGTCAAACCAAAATAAATATTTGATCCACTTTGAAACCACTTCTTATGAAATTCTAACTATGTTGTGAACTTTGAAGGGAACTATACTTGGTAATTTAATGAGGTAGCCGATGCTAAGCAAATCATAATCCTTAATAAACAAATGAAGAGCGTATAGCAGCTAGACGGGGAGGAAATGCAGATTTGTATCGCAGGGCTAATGTAGGAAAGCACCAATAAAATAACCTAATGAATCATCCAAGAGTGAGTACAATTACCACAAGGTTGATTGATTTCAGAAAGCTATTAATACTTGTTATCATCTCATATCATACCATCAATCATAAATGGAGTATGTGTGATTTGTGTTAAAAATAGAGCATCCACAGCCGCAAAATGTGCAAATAAAATGTGTTTGATTAAAAGAATGACGACGGTATTTATATATTGATGTGTTTGTAGGTGAAAGGACTAGCTTAGAGACGGGAACAGTAAGGTATACTTTCAGATTATCTCAGTATAAACTACGTTCTGTTTGGATTCTTACAAGTTGTAGGTCAGACCCTAGAGAAGCTGTTTTCTGTTGTGCTTCCAATTCAAATGAACAGCTTTACAGAGCACTACGATTCACAGTAGAAATCAGGCTGCAAAAAACACCATCAAATCTGATAATCATAAGAAAGCCCCTCTGACAGATTTTGATTAACGTGTTTTTTTTTCTTCGTTGTCGTCTTCTCTTCTGGCTGCAGTTTTGCATCCATGCATTGTCATGTTTTCTTCTCTGATGAGGCAGTGAATGCAACTAAATCTCTTTTCTTTCTGACATTTGACTCATGTTGCACAATTAGTCAACAACTTAATTAAAACAACAGTGTGAGGTTATGTTGCAAACATAATGGAAATGAAGTTTGAAGTAGTAATGTAATGTGCTCTTCCCGTCTGGAGCAAACAGAGGAAGAACACATGGTTGCTCTTTCTAATGAGCGACACAACACGCTTTTAACTTCATTGTGGGTTGTATCCTTGCAAATTGTTATTGCACGTTATGTTTGGCTGGGTGCAGTCATGTATTTGTGAAGTTAAACTCTCTAACTGGTAGTTGTGAGCAGTGAGAGTCACAATAGGGGGTATGAACCAAGCCTACTACTAAGTCAATGAGTCAAATTGAAGTTCATGGGGTAATATCATTGTTACATAAACAATTGAGACAGCGTTTGTGACTATATGTTGTTTAATACAATAACTTTTTGAATTGTGTTGTGTTCAACCACATTGCAGTAGACTGAATTGTCATTTTGTGTCAGACATTATGATCCAGAGGTTTTTTACCAGGCAAGATTGGACTCGTGTGATCCATTTATAGTCAGAACAAATACTTTTTGAAGCAGAAGGCCATGAAGGTGTTGCTGAACATTCAGTAGAAGTTGATATTTGGAGAACATTCAAAAGGATAAGCCTGGAGTTAACATTTATCTTTCTTATTCCCTCCTAAAAAGAACTAAACCAATAATGTGTGTTTCTGGTAATGCTAACAATAAGACGGATACATTATTAAAAAGGTCACAAATAGAGTCTTTCGCCAAGATAACAGCTCGATGTGCACTTGTTTGGCGCTATGCTAATTTTGGCATTGCAACAATGGACAATTCTGGTAAACTGGTGCAAACAGGTGTAATATAAACCATGTGTTGCAGATTCATGCTTTTTTCGTGTTTTGTAGTGCAGGCTTTATGGCATTAACTTTTCATAAAGTAATCATTGGATGTTAGATCAGATGCATTGTCTATTTGTATGAATTTATATTCCCTCCTGCTGTATTTGTGTCTCTTAATAAGAACATATATATTGCATGATCCAGAATATTTAGCCTATACTGTAATTTGTACATGTTATGCTATAGTCCTTCATTATTATAATTGCAATATTTAGTTCTAAAAGGGCCCGAAGCACCAGGAAATAAATATGTTTTCTACATTAACATATTAAAATAAAATGAACGTTTTTATTTTAAAATACTGCATGTCCCCTGAAAGGATAAACCCTTCTTAGAGGATTTCCACATTCAACATCTTGATATTTCAAAACTGACTGGATGATCAAGTGTTGCCTGGCTGCGAGTTAAAAGACATCTTATCAATACCCTGTGCTACTTTCACTTTATGTGTCATTCAACAAGACAATAATGTCAGATTTTTCAAACGGGCACATCTCACATTGGAGTGAGACTCTTTCAGAGCTCGCACTTCCCACTGCGCTGCAGCAATAGCAGATGTGTTGACAGCAGAGATGATGAACGATATGAGGACAAAAGCTGATAGATGTGATAAATACGACGTCAAATGGCTAATCAATCTCATGAGGGTGGAAGGAAACGGAGAAAAAATGGCAGCGGGATCTCCTGGTGTGAGTCAGCAGAGGCAAAAGACTTTGATTGGCAGTGTGTACAGGATTGTGTGTGTGTGTGTGTGTGTGTGTGTGTGCAGACCTCATGTGGGCACATATATGTGAGTGAAGCCTTTTCTTGTTATTTCTCCTGTGCCTGTCCTTGAGAGGAAAACACATCCCCATCTCTGCTGCCTGGTTACAAACATTGGCAAAAGTCCAAGCGTACTAAAAAAATTACACAGTGCAAAAATAAGTATGAAAGGAAGTGACAAATGATCGGCTTACAAAATAATAAGGGGTGTAACGGTTCACAGAATTGACGGTTCGGTACGTACCTCAGTTAGGTAGCTCAGTCACGGTTCGGTACGGGCTCGGTACAACAAGAAAAAGCAAAAAAATGTCCCAAATGCATAATTCCAGGTTTGTTGTTATTTATTTTTGAACAGTAGTGCAAGTTTCAGTATACAAATAAGGAACTCTAACATTTTGAATAATTAACTGTATTACAAAGTTAAAAAAAAAACACAAACAGTACCACACACACTCAGATGGCCATCGTATCTATAATGGCTGATGTCAAACAAAAAGGTTTCATCAAGCTGTAAAACTAAAAAGAATGTCTTGAAAATATTACAAAATAAATTATAAGAAAGTGTTTCAAGGGCGCATGACAAATGAAATATATGCCAATAGCTTCCGTTATTTATTTTGGTCTCTCGGCTTTCATGTCTTCAGACTTCTTAAAAACAGCAGGGATAAGCTGTTGAACTGCTGTTGTCTTTTGCCGGGCTCCGGTGATTGGCAAATCTGGGTGATGCCTTCTGATATGATTTAGCATGTAGCACGTGTGTTACCATTAGCATACCGCACCGCTGTCGTCCAATCCACCACTCGCACTCCATCGTTGTTGTAGTCCACTGGGAACCCGAAATGTTCCCACACAGCAAATTTAAACGAAGCAGGTGGGTCTTCTAGCTCCTTTGTGTTATCTGAAATCGCAATACTAACTTTTCTTCTTCTTGTATTTTCTTCGTTTTGTTGTGTTTTCTTCTTGTTCTTAAATGTGTTGTTTAAGGGCGGCTGGCAAACAGCTTTTAGGCGCAATACCGCCCCCTGGATCATATATAGTGTAATGGATACTGCCCTGAGTGACAGACTTTTTTTCCACTCAGAAAAAAAGCCGTAGGCCTATTCTTCGTGTGACTACAGGTGCCGAACCGTGACGTCCGAACCGTGACGGTTCGAACACGGATACCGTTAAACCCCTAATAACTTCTCCGTGTTGCTAGGGCATGAAATATAACGTCTCCAGGAGGAAGGGAGGGGGGGAGAGAGAGTGAGCATCTACCTATCCATCTTCACTTTCTTCAGATATATGACACTGCTTCCATTTCTGTCCACTCCTCTCCACCCTTTTTCTTCTACACATTTCATCAGAAGGGCCATTACTATGTCCTAGAATAGATCATCTGTCTCATAGACCACGTGACCTATTAAGGGATGGACCTCCAGAACATTCTAGTAACTTGCAGCATGGTTTTAGCCTAAAACATGCAGAATCCATTATTTTTCACTCTCAGCCTTTTCACTGGCTATCTTTAGCATCTGAATTTCAGAGTCCTACTCAGGCATACATACAGTGTCCACAGTATCAAGTATCCATTCAAACTTTGCACCCACTCACACACACAGATTTAACATTATATACGAAATAAATAAATAAATCAATGTGGCAGAATCTAATATATTGTATTTTTCATTCCTTGCAATCTCCATTTCAAAATCTCGAGCCTACATTACCCACAATGCAACTCAACGATCAGGTGCTTGTGTAGTCCGAGATGCTTCCCTCAACTAAAGACGAGGAACAGGCTAAAGGGGTTAACTAATGGATTTTTAAAGAACTTTTGATGCAGCATTGGAGGCGGGTCTCTTCCTATGAATATTGTTCAGTGTCTCTAGTATACAATTACACACACACAGATCTTCCAGTGATTTTCCGCATCCATTGGCCAATAAAGTGTCATTCTGTTTTCAGCTTTTCGTGCATTTTACATTATTGTAAAATTACAAAATTATTATTATTATTGTTCTTTTAATGAGGTAATGAGGTTCTTTTAATAAGAGCTATCAAATTCTTCAAACTGAGACGTTCATTTACCTTAAGAATAATTGATCTGCTGATTTATAGATGTTTCTTGCTATGTAAGACGAGGGGGGTCTTTTTAGGCCTGATGACATCACGTAGATGCAGAGAACGAGGAGAGAACGAGGAAGATGCAATTGTTCGGTTGGGCCACTATGTCAAATTGGCTTCAAATTTGGAGCTTTCTGGGTCGTGCTAGGGTAAACTCTTTTTTAAGCCACATTTTCATTTTCAAACTTCTAGTCTTTAACAATGTATCAATTTTATCCAGATACCTTGAATGTGACTGTTTTCGTGTCATCATGTGGTATATGTCTCGTCTGAGAGGGGTGTAGTGCATGGATGTATAATAATAATGGATGTGCTGCCGGAACGCACCGAAACGCCGCTCCGGCACTTCAAAATAAATTGCAGTACGCATAAGGAACATGCCGCAGTTTTTGCGTGGCTGTGTCTTTAGTTGTAAACCCAGTGTTCATCTGTCATACTGATCATACAATAACGCCATCGAAAAGAATATGCTACATACTAGTACTTCTGGGTCTTTGTGTGTCATTCAAGCTCGACTGTGTGTGTGTGTGTGTGTGTGTGTGTGTGTGTGTGTGTGTGTGTGTGTGTGTGTGTGTGTGTGTGTGTGTGTGTGTGTGTGTTGTTGTGGATATTTTAAACTTGTCAATACTGTAAAGATGTACAATGAGNTTCCACAGATGAAATGTTGTTATGGATTTATTGTCAAAGCACTTCAGATAACTTTTGGTTATATTCCATGGAATGCTCTTAACATCCCGATAGCAATGAATATCTGAAGTGCTTTGACAATAAATCCATAACAACATTTCATCTGTGGAAGCCGTAGTACTGTAAAAAGCACGACCAATCATTTTTAGCCGGCCCGGCTAAAATAACTGGATGGCCTACCTGCCTGTCAGCATTCCATCTGTGTATCTCGTGCCCTCATTGGTCATGTGCGCGTTCATGTGTGTTGGAGGAGGGGCTCTCTAAGGAAGTGGCAGATTTGTTCCGACTATGTATTTTCAAGTTCTAGCGCACTCAAGCTGGTTTCTCCAAAATGACCTACCCCACCTTTAATGTCACTGCAGCTAGTTTTAATGTGTAAGAACTTCTGCTCTCTTATTTGAATAAGCTCTAAAACCAATGCATGTGCACGCCGGTCATGTGTCTTTATACTTATCTGTGTCCATACTTGAGCCAGTGCATAATTACAATGACAATTGCAATCGGATTTGTTAACCTACTACATCAATGATTCATTCTAATCAAATGTTATCATTATGGTGAGAAGCGTGGAGTCGCCTCAGGCATCATCAGGCATTTAATCTCCCACGTACCACCACTCGGCTTTCCATCAGTACTCTTAAAATGAAGATGTGTAATCCTAATCAAATGAATGTTCCTTCTTTCTTGTAAAAATTATATTTTGAGAGCATTTTAAGTGTAAAACTAGCATAGTGAATATCTGTCTCTGACGGTGTCTGTGCAAACAGATCAGTATTTTTATTCACTTTTAATGACATGCAATTTCTTTCTAAATGCACTGTATGAAGCTTAATTAGGCTTGAAACCCCACAAGGATTTGGTTTTACTTATGCAATGGGACATTTATTTTGTACATAAACAATTTGGGCACTAATGGGTGTTGAAAAGTGTCTTATTTACCTTTATAATAAGTCATATTTGTCCTGCATGTGTGCTTGTGTCACTTCAAATATCCTCAAACATTAAGTTACTGTTGTCACTTTAAAAGTCAGCAATTGATCATCATATTAAATTACATTTATAGAGATTAATCAGATTCAAATTCAGACTTTTATAACTTTTAGATGAGCTCATATCTCTTTCAGAGTATCTCCTTTGTATGCAAATGGTGACCGGGGAGCATTTATAGATTGTATCTCCTGCTCTGACATGATTTATTATAATTCCATCACTTTTATTATCTGGAAAGCTACCAGGAAAATGTTCAAGCAATTTAAGATCTAAATCATAATTTCAGGACCATTGCTCCAGTGTGCAGGATCTCAGTGCCCTTGGCTTGATTTAAAACCATCTGCGATCCAAATATTTATTTGTTTTCTTCACACAAGTTGGTTAAATCACAGGTTACGTTTAATCAGCTATAATGATCGTAGCAGCAGACACAAATACTATATAATCAGCCATTTGTTTGTTTGTTTGTTTGCTGTGCGTAAGTTAATTGATAGTGGTTAATCACACATTGAATAGCATAAATTAAGCATGAAAACAATGGAAGAACCGTTCATCAAAACACGTTCTTTCACATGTACAAAAGTGATTAAAGGGAACTTAAAATGAAAATGGAGGATTCAAAGAAAATCCATTTTAATTGACACACGTACACAGGACCGCATACACAATGAAATGTAGTCTTTGTATTTGACCCATCCAATGTGACATGTATTTTACTTAAGAATTGTAATCAGCCACCAGTTTACTGTTATTTTAGAATTTCTTTTGGGTGTTTTTGGCACAATTGTATATATTTTCTTTTTGTAGAAAAAGGATAACACTTAATTATTTGTTTAAAGAACATTTATTGACACATGTGCGATATGATCGAATGTTAATTGTTTTTGGCGATTATCCAATCCTGATATCCTATATCTTAAGGGGGACTATCACATCTATCTTTTTAGGTTTATTTTTATGTCTTTCTTGACAGACTCGGTAGGACAGATATTCAACAAGAACAGAAATAACGTTTTAGGGAAACAAAACAAATATATTGTCGCCTAACTGCTTCCTGATCCACCTGGTTTTATGAACATCAACATCCAGTTCTCTCATGGTGAGAGCGCTTCTTTAGGGTGCGCAACATGGCATCTACGTAATGGGTATTTAACTGGGGTGATGTGACTGACAACCTCTTTCATCCCTCCCTTCATATCAGCCACCACATGGTAACAGCAGGGTGTAAATCCATACAGCGTGCTTGTCAGGCAGGCTTCAAACTAAAGCTTTAATGCAAAACTGACACTTTATGTAGAAAACAACAACAACATTCTACATTCCCCAAACTTCATCTGTTTCTCAACTTTGCTAGTAGCAGAATAACAAATGTCACATATGGGATGGTGTTAGTGTGGTGTCACTGTTTGCGACATTTCTCACCGACTCTCTGCCAGACACAGTGATATTTAGCCTGTTCTCCCACCACAGACGGCAGAGTCCATTTCACAACAATTTAAAATGTGTTTGACAACATGGCCAAAATAATGTTCTGGAAGGCTGTAAATGTGTTAATAAGCAGAATGTTTTGACATGTCTTTTTCTCTTTCCCTCCAGGAGTTGCAGTTTGAACGTCTGACCAGGGAGCTGGAAGCAGAGCGGCAGATCGTTGCCAGTCAGCTGGAGAGATGCAAGCTTGGCTCTGAGACCGGAAGCATGACTAGTATCAGGTGTGTTTGCGTGTTTGTCTCACACCTGTCAGATCCTCTTCTGAACACTCTCCCTGTGTGTGTCAGTTTTGCTCTTGCAGGTGAATGGCTTCAGAGCTGGTCACATTAGAGGTTCACTCTTGATTTGTGTCCAAAAGTCATCTAGATCAGGGGTCTCAAACTCAAAGCCCGGGGGCCAAATCCGGCCCGCAACTTCATTTTATGTGGCTTGCAAAGAATATGATGTGTTTTTTGTACGGTTACATGCCACTTTACAGAAGCATGATGCCCATAAACTACATGTCCCACAATGCATCTCGTTTTGTGACATGCGCACTGAAGAGACTTACATTACAATTATTTGCCCTGGGCTTCTGCTTTCAGACGTAGTTAATTACTAAGTTATTACCCTATCCTATAATAATCCAATTCAGAGGCAATAATGGAATATAATACATTATTTTATATATATTATATAGTTACAACCGGCCCTTTGAGTGCAACCTTTATGTGAATGTGGCCCGCGATGAAATTTAGTTTGACACCCCTGATCTAGATGATTGAATCCACATGTCAAAACACACCATTTTGTTTGAGGCGAGAGAGAGAGACTGAGATCCTCCTGCATTCCTGTGGTGCACAAGATTGTGTTCCTTACCACCTTACCCACACACCTACTACAGTTAATGCAACGTGTATCTATATTGTTATTTTCTTATAATTCACACAATCACCGTATATCAAATGGGAAGAAATACATACATCTGGTAGCTATATATCTTTCTTTGCCTGAATATTCAAATAAGATATGTATATCTTTTGTTTTTTTAATAAGTAACCACAGTTTCTTTTAAACAAAGATCTGGACATCACATCACATTGAGTTCCAGTACAACAGGACATCAAACTAAATGATGGATTAGCAAAGTTTGCCATTGTTAAAGTGACAGTTAATTACAACTCTGCATGGTATTTTGCGCTTACAAAACCCTGAAAAACATGTACTGCGTGTGCAACTGATTTAATTAGACAAGCAAGGCACATGAATTACAAATTAATACAATTAACATACTGTAAACAGCAAAAACTTGTAAACAGCAAAATAATAATAAACAAAACAGTACATATGTACATATCAACAGTGACAGATGTATATCTAGAGTATCTCTATTGAATTTACAATATGTACGGATTAACAAATAGAAGTCAGTGTACTTTGATAGGCCAGCCCTAATGATATGATTGGTGTAGCTATTATCTATGCAAGCTAGTTGACTACATTTGTAACCACACAACATAAAATATGGTTGTACGTTTTTTAAAGACAGTGACCTCCAGAGTAGCTTTATAAATGAACAAAGAAGAACAGTTTTTACTTATTAAGTTTTTATGCAACTAAATTCCATTAATTATATTCACTTCAGCTGACCTCATTTTAAAAACAAGTAGGCTATTAGCTGTTATCAGTTCTCACTAGTGTTATTCGTTTTCTTGTCCTCATTATGAAATTGCAGAATGACAACGGGAAGGTGAATGGGACATGAGGCAATTAGGCTGTAATCACTTTAAAATAAGTGTGAAAACTAAAGCGCAAGAATGATAACTTAAAACCTCTTATAAACCTGGTTGTATGTGTCTTCTTTGCTTCAAGAAAGGATACAGATCTGTCAAAAACTCAGGTGGAGGTTTACTGACAAGATGAAGATGCAATCTTAAAGCCCTTTCCTTCACATTGAGTACACACACCGCAGCACCTTTAAGCTCGGAGACGCACCAGGAATGAATCAATATCACTTTGCAGCAGGAGGCTTTGAACTTGAAAGAAATCTGACTTTGATTCCTACACAGTTAATCTGGATTTGATGATCATGTAACCAAATCCTTTCGCATAAACTGCATATCATTCTTCACTATGTTTTCTTTTATTATTATGACACATGAGTGTTATAGCCAAAACTCTATACATTTATAGGTTTTAGTTTTTTGCTTGTAGAATTGGCCCGACACAGACCATGTGACACACTAACATAGAAACCTAATCTCTTTAAACCTCTCTAATTTCCTAATTTGTCAGGTTTAATCAGGTGTGACAACATCACCCAGAATACATTTGTTTGCAGAACTAGAGAGCAGAATGTCATATTCGGTGCCAAAATCATGCCACCCCTGTCAGTGTAACAAGGTGGATCAAAGCGACTGCTTTTGGTAGTTCAAATTGATTATTGGCTCAGGTCTAATGGCACAAAGCAAATCCCCAGCTTTGCAAACATGACATGCTATTAATTGTCTATTAAAAACAGCGATTGCTTTTTACGAAGAACCAAACAATGTGCAGCTGCCGCAGGAGTCCATTGTTCTGCTCAGGGCCTTCCGTTTTTTTTTGTGACCGTCATATTATCTTCTGCTGATTGAGTTTGGACCCTGGTGTCGTCTCTGCTCTGATCTCACAGAACACATTCCATACCAGCCCAATGTGAAAACAGCACTCCTGACACAATAGTGGTAACACACTGAGCCTGCCTCTCAGGACATAGTAAAATGATTAAAGCATCTGGCTCTCTCTCTCTCTCACACACACACACACACACACACACACACACACACACACACACACACAAACAATCCATCATATGTTCTCCTCTTTGATTCCATTAAGCGAGCGGGGATTCCGTCCGTCTCAAACTAATTACTAGTCTGCCGGCATTGTAATTCTCGTTTCAATTTGAGGGGTGGACCAACAATGAGCAGCAAAGAAGTTCTAAAACCGATTCATTCACGTGTCTAATTAACTGGCCATGCATTTAGCTGCTCAACGCTGTCACAGGGCTGCATTGAGAGCCTCCATTTAAAACAGATCCAACTTGGGAGATGGAAGAGGTGTGGAAGCCAAACAAAAAAACCTTTTTCCACTTCAACACCCAGCTGCACACAGATGGAATAAAGACTTCCATCTTCTCACTCACTTGATTAAATGGGTTTATTATTTAGTGAGAAGCAGAATGTCTTGTGATTTCCAGTCTTCCCTTGCTTTTTATAGGCAGTCCACTTTGTTTAGCTTGGATGTAATTGCCAAAAGGATGAATGATTTGGAAAAACACACAATTACAACAAGGCTAATCAAAAAGTATGTAACCCGTGTAGGATTCATTCTTCAATTACCTCCTTAGTATTGTTGCTGTTTTAAATAGTGTATTCGCTGCGTGTCCTTGCAAACATAAGGGACAACATTTAATATGCAGCGACAAAACATGTACAGGAAATGGATCGTGTTGAAGGACCATTATTACATTGTACAAATGATGTGCAATGTTTAAAATGGGTAACAACATCTGTGAAAGGGACACAATAGTTAATATATAATATTAACAAAACTGCTCTAGAGCCTAAGATGAATTATTACAATATCTCTGTCCAAGTGACATTGGCCTCTTTCCTGACTGTAGGATTAAATACACATGCTGGCCAGTAAATAGTAAATTGCAGGGGAAAGAAGACATTGCTCCACTTAAAGAAGGGGTGGCCTGGTTGAAGTGACTCATTAGAACACCCCTATGGTTTTGGAGAATGGCACAGTCCAACCATCCAGGCCCATCTACTTTGCCAGGTGTGGTTCAGGAGTTCAGCCTATTGCCACGAGGAAAGTGAGCAACAAGACAACTACAGGAACAGGGTTAGCTCTTTTTATTTAAAATAATAATAAATTAAGCAGGATTGCTTGTACTTGAACTAGCAAAGAACGTAGAAAATGAATAGCTTTTTTTAAATATCTTTTTATTTCCTCCGTTTCATTTAGCTATTAGCAAACGTCTTTTAGCATGGCCCAGATGCATTTTTGCCGGTGTAGTCTTTTGTTTTCCTCTTTAGCAACAAGTTATGTGATATCTTTTTGTGAGTTGCCTGGCTTACCATGTTCTAACTCCAAGTCTTGTTGCCGTTTAGGTGCAGGTTTCAGGTCTTTTTCTCACCATTAGCAAAAGTGATGTATTGGTGTCATCCAGGTTAGCATTACTTGCTGCTAGCTACCAATTCTCACTCATTCAATGCTTCTGTGTCACATTGACTTTATTTAGCTGACAGTTGTCCAGCAAGGCAATGGTTCCAGAAAAATATAGTTCTCTAAAAAGTGATCTAATTGTTTTGCAACAACTTAATTTTAAAATGCTCCAAGGGTCTCGATACTGTTAACCAACACAATATTGCACCAGCATCCTGTATTGTTTATATGGAAACAGTGTTTTCCCATTGAATTCTTAACACGAATTCAATGAACACCTTTCTTTCTGAGCTGAAACTAGTTTATATTTAAGCCTATCGTGTTTTTTTCTTTTAAGCTCATAATCCAAATGGTTAAGAATGATAGACTTAATCTAATTCACTTATCCCTCTATAAAGTCTATTAAACCGTCCATTCAATGTTTCATTTGGAGGATCACTACCTGGAATCCCGGAAGCATGTATTGTTGTTTCTTTGAAAAACTCCCTCACAGACAGTCTTATTGGCTTTCCCAAAGGAGCAGCTCTAGTTTCTACTCCCAAAGTAGTCTCACATAGCCAGACCATCCTGCAAGGTGCTGTGTCAGCAGCACAGGAGAAAGGTCTGGCTACACTCATTATCGTTCTGCCACAGGGGAAAAGAACATTCCTTCTTGTTTGTATTTCTTTAAGCCAGTCAAAGTAAGCACAGGATGTATCAACAGAGCCCTGCAAAACACATAGCATAACAAATATTCTGTCCATAGCAGCCATATACCCACATTTTACACCCAATGATACCTCGTTCACACCAACGCAACTCCGGTTCAAGCTCCGTGCTAAAGCTTTTCAGGTTCAGAATCGGTTCTTCGGTTTAGCTCCGGCTCTTTTCACACCGTCCAGAGTCCGACTCATTGCGTCACCGTTTGCGTCATGACGTTACCGTTTGCGTGCCTGCTTCATAAAGCCAAACCGCGCGGAAACCCCTCACAGCTCACACCGACTACAACAACAATGGCCGATTGTGCTCCAGCTTCCTCTGTACCTCTTCGGAAGACCAGATTCCCAGTAGGTAGCTGGTCTCTTCAGTGGACCACTGCTGCTTGTTAAGTTTCTCCATCGTTGTGTACAAACTGGATAAAACGCAGCCTTTTTGCTGTTGTTCAGGAGTTGATCCCGCCCCTGCCCCTACCGCCACCTCGACGTAAGCGTGACGTATGTGGTGCTTTTTCTCCAGCCGGACACTTTTTTGGTGCTTGAAACGAACCGGAGTCCGGAGCTAAGAGGCTGCTCCGCTGCGGTGTGAACAGGAAAAGCTGGTGCTTTTCAAGCTCCAGCTCCGAACCGGCCCTCAAACACCGTTGGTGTGAATGAGGTATGAGTCAGACTACTCCCAGACGAACCACCGGTTTAGCAGGGTATATGTAATATAACCATTGTTGTTATGACCAGGAACTCTTTGTTGTTTTCAGACACCTTGGCTGATGCCACAAAAAAAAAAAAAAAGGAGCAAACAATACGGGATTGTGAAACTGTGTATTGTAGCTTAAATCCAATTGATATGTGAATCATCGACCAAAATGTCTATTTTTTCTTTAGTTAGAAGTCTTTTTATTTGTCTGTCCTATAAACTTTATTTTGACAGCTCTATTATATAAGGAATTCTGTCCCCAGATGGACAGACAGGTCAAACTACAACAGTTGAATTAAGCGTTGAGTGTTAAGTGCAGCTGTTTGACTGTGAGGGGGCTGGCAGTTCAGGATTCAGCGCCTGTTGTGATGTGGAAGAAAAATACTTTTAGAAGTGCTAATGAGATCTTCAGCTCTGCCTTTGTTTCCAGTTTTAATCAGTAACCACAGGTCGCAGTGTCTGCCACGGCATATGCTGCTGCTTTATCATTTCAAAAGTGACAAATCCGCTGTGTGAATGTGTGTGTTGCTCTATCAGTCAAGCTGAGACAATGTTTTTGTCTGTTGGGAAAAAGGAGTGTGATATACATGGCCCCATTAGTTAAAGGACGATTCCGCCCCAAATGTCAAGGTTGCATTCCGTGCATTGGTGAGTCTTGTGGGTTTAAACTCCATACGAAGTGGATAAACTGAGGAAATGGTAAATATATTTGATTATGATTTCATTGTGCATGTAATTGGTCAATGACACACCACTCTTTTCTATTTACTTTTATCACTTGAGCTCAGAGTAACTTTTGCAACATGTTTATCACACATTTTGTAAGACATTAGCCAAATTCAATGGCTAAAATGCCTAACTTCTAAGCTCTTTGTCTTGCCTGCCATTGGTAAAACCGAGAACAACTGCATTTTCCTTGCCTTAGGGAGGCTTCTACCCTAAACTTGTTGTTTAGTTATTCAGTTTCCCTCTCAATCCCTTTTGTATTCTCTTGTTGGAATCTCACTTTAGTTTTTTCTAAATTTTGTGTCAACAGTTTAAAATTCTCTTTAAATTCTTCCTGTTCTTGTTGCGTTTGGTTGCACTAGTCGGCTAAATTTGATCCCACACAAAAGTGCCTAGCAATCTCCAACGAGTTCAAAGTAACTTAGTATCCTGAATTGATTACGACCAATAAATATCACAAGGGACACCCCAGAGGACGTTGGTATCTCTCTCTGCTTTCTGTGTTGGTGTTCCCCACTCTGCCTAGTGTTTACTTGCTTCCTGGCTAAAGTCCCTCTATCTAATCGTCCGAGTGGATCTCTGACAGCGAGCACACACCCGGTGCACACCGCAGTGGCCCCTCCACTCCTCTGGCAGAGGAGTCGCCTCCTCCCAGGGTGGGCTATTTATCTGCCTCTTTTGGCTCTGCATATTTGCGACAGTTGTCCAGTAATTGGATGCCCGGCTGCTTGTCTGGCCGTTAAATGTTGAGTGTGTGTGTATGTGTGCGTGCACAAGCATTGGCTGTTACCATAGCACCCGGCGAGACCCGCTGCCGCTTGTCTGGCGGGATAATGTCTATTGAGGGCCCATTACCCAGAAGCTGTCAGAGCGAATACTGTGGCTCTCCCTCTGCTCCTCATCAGCAAACGTTAACTAACAAGATGTTTTGGAGAGGGGGGCATATTGCTGCATTAATGCATGAGAAATATTAGCTGTTTGTATTCAATTGAAAAATTATTTTCAAAGAAACGTTACTAATGGTAATTTCAAGGACTCCCTGTGAGGCAATCGAAAGAGTCAAAACATGTAATGTCAGGTCGGTTGGACAGAGCGTTCTACATCCAAGGTCTTGCTGGTGAGTAGGAGTGGACGATATAGGGGGTGTTTCTCAATCGCGAGTACGCTTGCTTGATAGCACATGTCTTCCGAGCGTCTTGCTTCAGAAGCGAGGCAAGAATACTTCCTGCCATTCGGAAAACAAAGAGTGGAACAGGCTAGCAAGTGTGCAGGTGTGCTTCATATGAGAGGCCCACCTTACATTTCCGCCACAGGATTTGGGGAAATGTGTCCGTGCGGAAATGTGTCCGTGCGCAAAGCATTGTGGGGATTTTAAGACAGCGGAGTCTACACATGTGCAGCCTCGAAATTTCTCCAAACGAAGTACGCGGGGCTCGGTAGAATTCCAAATATGCTGGACATTGGAACAGTACTTCGGCGGCACTCGATGACGTAGTATGCTTGAAATAGTGGCTCTTGAGCAGCTCGCGATTGAGAAACACCCAGGGACATGCCTTGATCTTTCTTACTACATTTTTTTGTTATCTACTCATTGTACAATAAATAGACATGACCTTGATCATTTTTGCTGACCTCAATATGCCCGTTATGTTAACATGCGTGTTTGTTTTCATAAATATGTCGCCAACATTTTGGCCAATGGGATGCCAGAATAAACTGAGAGGCTTAATTAATTATAAGACATGTGCATTGTGAAGACAATGAACATTTTTGTAAAAATTCCTTAAAAAAAGAACTAGCCTATCTATTGTCAATAAATAGATAACAATAAAGAGGAGCAGAAAATACTTCTTATCAAAACTGGCCCCATCTCATCATCAACAGATTACATTACATAATTCACATTCCCATAGGCACCATAATGAGGCTATAGCCCTGTGGACAATTACAATAACCCTGAATAGCCCTATAACGAGACTAACAACATCCTGTGTGATTTCCTTTACTCCGCTGCTGGTTCTCTTATTTCCCAGTTGCCATAGCAACCATCTCTGAAGTAGAATTACCTGTTGATCGTGTCACGCAAGGTGTATTTAATTAAGTTAACTGTATTTTGTTTTGCTTTGGTTTGCTCGCAGCTTGATATAAATGAATCTTTTCAACATTATCCGACCTCGCTCAACAGGGAAAAGAGAGAAGATGATGCAGAGAGATAGAGTGGGACCCCACCTGTGGCAGGAGACAAGAGACCCTCGGGTGCTACTGTCTCCTGCCAGGGCTGATGGATGTGTAACAAGTCTTGTGTCAACCTATACTCCTCTTTTTAAATAGTGTTTCTCACAGCGATGCCGCGGGTTTGGGTAAGGTTGGCCTTAATTCATGCATTGCAGATAACAATCGGTTGGGGTTTGTTCTAAGGTTGGGTTCAGGTACATGTAAGAAACTCAAATCAATTGGGAAATTGACATCACGTTATTATGCCTCTAATTTTTCAGCTGTTTTTTGTCTATGTCTGCATCTGCGCTTTGTCTGCCCTTGGGAGCATGCTGAATGATAGTTCTTAACAAAGAAAACCTATTGTTATTGCTGGCGTGTACTATTTTTCATTCATTAAGGATTCTAGTGTGTTGGAGGCATACAGTATGTGACTCAAAATTTACTTTTAAATGCCACAAGCCTGCGTCGAGCCTTGTTCATTAATTACTCTAGTTCCATAGCCCTGAAAACAAAAAATGAAGCACCAGGGAAGAAAAAACATCTGGCCCCTCACATTCCCCCTCAATTATATACTGTGTAAATATGGCAGTTATATTGCTAATTAGGAAACGTTCTACGCAGTTTTCCCATACGTTTTCATATCGGACCACTGATGTTTTCAAAAGACAGAGCGTCAAAGTCAGAGCGACGAGCCTGCACTGTGTTGCATATGGCTGAGCCATAAAGGATGTGAACTGCGGAGCGATATCGCAGAGTTAACGTCTCTCTTTATATTAATGTGAGAGCTATAGTCCCTTGAGCTACAGTTGGGCTGAACGCCTCTATATGACTGTAGAGTTGTTTTGAAGTATCAAAAGTGGTGAGAACAGAGGATCAGAGAGAGAAAGACGGAGTTTGAGGAAAGAGGGAAAAAAATAAGCTCTCTGGCTCAGTTTTATTCAGTTATGCAGTATTTGCCAGTTGGAGTTATATTCACTCCGATAGACTTTAGTGTTACTGCTGTAATTATACACACAGATCATATTCATCATTTAACTTTCGTTAGAGGCTGATACATCAAATCATTTGGTAGGATTCACATTTTTTCTCGTTTTTTCTAGTTTACACACATAGTATTTGTTTGCATGTGAATTACTTTTTGGCAAAAAGGCATCATTGTCAAAATAACACACACAGCACAATTCATTTACCAATTGGATGTAAAAACATGTTTATGACAGTCAAAATCAGGGCTGCAACGATTAATTTCTTTACCGACTAATTATCCAATTACGTTCTAGATTTATAAACTAATTATGTGGTATATAAAATGTCAGAAAAACGTGAAAAAATCCAACTGATGCCTTTTTAATGTCTTGTTTTGTCACACCAAAACCCAGAAATATTCAGTAAAATGTCTTATCATTTTCTGTTATTTTTGCATTTATAATAACTTTAACGATCTGAAATTCTGTTAAGCTCTAGTCAAAATGGGCTTACATTTATTAAATCAATAAATGGCAGTGTGAGTTTTGTGAGACCTCACACAATGACAACGTTTTTATGTGAGCTGTCTTTTGAAGTTTTTGTTCTTTCATTTTCAAAGGTGGTTTTGGTGAAACACGGCTCTCTACGATGCCCCTGAACTGCATCATCTTGGATAACACTGCCCGCTCCTCTCTAAATGCCAGTGCTCGGAATGGTTAAAAAATTCAGCCTGGATAAAACTCCCACACATTTTTTGTCTTAGCCAATGTCCCCACATGTTGAGTACAGCTAAGGTAAACCATTTGGTATTTTGAAAAAGATTTAAAAAGGCTCTCATTGAATTAAAGGAAAATCTTTATTGGCAAAACAAACCCTTGTGTCACATTAGAGCATCACATTTGTGTGTCAATAGATAATTTGTGATCTTTAGAATTTCTTTAATTATCTTTGACATTATTTGGCAATATTGAAGCGCAACCTTTACATTTCTTCACAGTTTGGATGTAAATTAGTATGTCTTAATTGGCTCAGACATATGGACTATGAAATTACTCTAATGCTTATGATGGTGCCTGTTTTGATGATGTAAGCGATGAGGATCTTCATTTTTTAATCCTTATTGATCCAAAGAAGGCTGACTGCTTGATGATAACAGCGGTGGGTTCTTGTGTGTGTTCTTGGTATTGATCTCACAGCGAGAGGGAATAGAAAGGAAGGTTGCGAGGTACATTTCAAACACTAGCATTCGTTGTGGTCCATACTGAACTCTGCGTATTTATCTTATGGAGCGACTTTGAAGCAAAGACAGGGCAGCAGAGAAAGAGAAAAAAGGCCAGCAATCTATACAGGTGAATGGAGACAAGAATAAGGCGGGATGGGAAATGTTTGGCGGGGACACAGGATTATTTTCATGGTTTTGCACAAGACTTATTGCGGATGACCTGATGCCAGCTTTGACCTCGCATTACACTCAATGATATTTCACACGCTGTGACTTCAGTTGCAACACTGTAGTAGAAAATGACTTTTACTGTTTGACTAATGAAAGAAAAGCAGGTTACTTTATGACACACAAGGTTGGATCAGCCGAGCAGGCAGTAAGTCAATAAGAGCATGATAATCTTATGTTTCCCTTCATTCACCAAGGGCCACTTTATGTTTATGTATGATGTTTTGTGCTATTGGTTTATTCTACTGTTGTGAGAAGCCTATCCGCCCTGCTGACTTCAATTTTCTGTTGTCATGGAAGCTGGACGCAGTTGCTCTGGGTTGTTAAATGTATGTTGTTCACAACTTTTATTATTGTTATGATTTCAAGACTGTTATTTCCCAGAGTTGACTGTCGGACAGCCTCTAAAGCTGGGGTTAGGTTTGCTATACGTATATATTGTCCCAATTTTTCCTACAGCTATTTTTCATAGTTGTTACAAGGTTATGAGGCCTCAAGGGATGACCTGAAAGGCAAGGGCCATGTGATTGAGACAGTCGACTGCACAGTTACTATGTGTTCAAGATGGATTGGCTGGCTGCTATATAATAGCATGGTAACTCAAACTCATCTTTGTGTTAAATATCAGTTTTGTAAATATTTGCCAATTGGTTTAACCAACAGAATTACCTATTTTAAACACTTTTTATATTTTAAAGACCATTTACATGCATACAAACGTATACAGTATAAAACACTACAGGGAAGGGTACGACGAAAAATGCATAAAAGGGCCTTTTTAATCACTTATATTGAGACAGTAGGATGTCCCCCTGTTGACACCCATATCCCCACAGAAAGTCACAGTTTGAACACAACAAAAAATATTCCAAAACTGTCATAAAATCTGAGTTTGAGAAAGTTTTCTTTTTGAGTAAGGAACCAAACAAAAATGTGTGGGAGGAAAGGCGAGAAAAAAGAGGATAAGGTTGAAAAGAGGACAGAACAGGGACCAGAAGGGAGGTGGAGAGAGGGAGGGAGGGAGTGAGGGAATAACAAAATGAGCCAGGAGGCAAAGGAAGCAGGGGGGAGATGCATTCTCATGTTAAGCCCTTTTAACCTGCTACCATGCAAACACACACTGAGCTAGCATGAGTCACTCGGAGACCCAGACACTCTTAATAAGCCTAATATCCTCCACAGTCACAGACAGGCTCTGTCTGTCACACTCACACACTCGGGTGTGTGTGTGTGTGTGTGTGTGTGTGTGTGTGTGTGTGTGTGTGTGTGTGCGCAGAAGGTGTGTACAACAGGCCAAGTCCAAAGCCATTACATTTATTTGACATCTAGCTAGCTAGAGAGTAAATGGCAACAGCTCTGGATTGTCGATTTGGGGTGTAAAAAGGACAGCACACTGCTATTACAAGCCTAACAGTTTGGATTTGGTACTGGGACTGTGTCACGTATCAGGTGTCGAGGAGAACTTGTCCGGACAGCGGTATCAGGGACACACATTCCCAATAGAAAGTCCTTTAGTGGGTTAGTGCTTCAGCTAGGGACACGTTTTTCTCTCTCAATGTTGCCCTTTTTCCTCCTAGTACCAGCATATAAGAGTAGGTCTGCCCTATATGAAGGACTTGTAATAGTTGAAAAACTCTGCTTTCTATAAGACAGAACCTCATCTCCTGCTAAATGGAGATGTAGCGGTACACTGAAGTCATGGTTTGGTCAATACCCCGGATTAGGAATTGCAAATTAGTGTGAGTTTGGTACAATAAAAGGAAAAAAAGCTATAAAGGCATGTTTCTTTATACATATCCTGTAGTGATAGTGTAAAAGAGCACACAATCCTACTGCTAGAGACTGAAGAGGCATTTCGCTGCCTCGCGACAGAGTTGTACCGCCAATCAGCTTCCTGTGCAAAATATTGCTCAAAGCCTAAAGCTAATAGCATACAGACATTAAGCTATTTTACCTACTTTAATATCCATACAGTGTGTTCTGATTAATCTGCATTCACATGACAGTGACCCCTGTACGTTGAAGGTTGGGCTTGAGTATACAAACCGCCCTACTGCTAAACCAAAAGCACTGCTGTCTTTTAATAAATGGCCACTGAGCACTTATCAAAAAGGTGTTTGTGTCTGTTGACAGAAACACGTATTTATAGCTCTTGACAGGCTCAATATTTCGGCACTTGATAACTGGAAAAAAGAGGAGATGTGGAAAGTCGGCGAACATCAGCTTTTGTTTTTATTTGCTTTGCTGAAAAGATGACTGATCATTCCACTCTGTGAGGTCTGCTGTCTTAGACGCTTTCTTGTCATTCAAAAGACTTCTCTTTCATTTTGTTTCGAAGGAAGGCTCAAAAGCCTTTTACAGCACAATAAGAGAGATGTATCACAGCCAATCATTTTTGACATTCTGCTTGCCGAGATTTCTATCCAGATGATCGGCAGCATTGGAGAGTTTTGACACATGGATTATTTATCTGCTGAGAGAAATACAAATACCTCTGGAGATGTTATCTGTCTCTGGGCAGTTCTGGAAAGACTGCCCAGTCTCACACAGAGAACCAACATGTCCTCCCCCTCGCCTCTCATTAACTTCTGGCTCCAAGTCAAAATGGCCGCCTCCCACACTGGCAGTCAATCTGACCAATTTAGTGGGTCACAAGAGACTTTTGCTTCTCTCTCTCTGCCTCTCTCTCTCTCTCTAACCATTTGTCTGGAGCATGTGGACGGGGTAAAAAAGATGGCGAGCTGCACCTCGTCATGCTGGGCTTTAATCACTCGCATCAAAGGGTCTCGTGCTTCTCTCTCTGTCTGGATGGCAGAGGGGAGGAAGATGAAGCGTTACTCTACCTCCGCTGAATTCATGAACATCAGACCCAGACAGAACTCCTATCTCCCGTCACCTTCACTGTCCTCGCTCCAGTTTGGCAGCTCATGCGGAGCTATTTATTCAAAAGCAACAGAATTTCACTGAAAAATATTATCGGTTGCAGCCAGACACAGAGCGCTGCATTCATTTAGTGTTACTTTATTTGGTGATTGCAATCTGCTGAGGCACTGCTGGCAACCGGCATTATTTTATTTGCATTTGCAACTAGACAAAATTGTTTTTTTCTGCACTCTCTTTAGTGATTGTGAATGTGCTCTAACAGACTTTTCGTGTTCAAGAATTCTGACTTGGTGACATTGATGATAATACACATAAAGGTCATGAACAAACTTCTCACTCCATATGGGTTCCCATCTTGTCTGATGATCAACTCTACCAAGACCTTCTCTGATGTTAATTAACTTGAAGTTTTATGGGAAGATTGTGTCATTGCTAAAAAGTTACCAATTTAGATTTTTGGTAAAAAGTGAAATGTCAAAGCTTGATACACCTAACCATCTACCCAAACCACATCCACATATTTAGTGCTATTAAGATGTCATTGTACAAATACATTTGCTTGTGACAGACAAAAGCTTGATATACAGTGGGGCAAAAAAGTATTTAGTCAGCCACCAATTGTGCAAGTTCTCCCACTTAAAAAGAGGAGAGAGGCCTGTCATTTTCATCCTAGGTATACCTCAACTATGAGAGACAAAATGAGAAAAAAAAATCCAGAAAATCACATTGTCTGATTTTTAAAGAATTTATTTGCAAATTATGGTGGAAAATAAGTATTTGGTCAATAACAAAAGTTCATCTCAATACTTTGTTATATACCCTTTGTTGGCAATGACAGAGGTCAAACGTCAAACAGAGGTCCCTCTTGGATCATAGGTCATTTTGAGGATTGATCCAAACGACCAGTACAATCGTTTTCCTGTTGAGGACAGCCTCAAAAGCAAGATATATTTTGAAAACTTTGTGGTCAGATCTAATGACATTACAACTCTAAGGTGGGAGTAACCTTTTGATTTTTGCTTCTTAACAAAAGTCAGAGGTCAGGTTAGACTAGAGTAGCTTTGTAATTTAGTATCTTGTTGTAGGACTGGAATAAGCCATGGGTTGTAGAATTTCCTACCATCTAATTACACCATCCTGCCATGCATAATGCACTACACGGCCCTTCTCTGGGTAGCATGTTCAACAGTCTCCTGAGGCTGTTGACATTTTCAACCCCTTGAATTCTCTCTTCTCTTGAGAAATGAGATACCGCCGAGTTAGATATTACCCGCACAAAGCAGCAACAGTTGGCTATTGTTCCGACATAATATGCAATTAGGTAAAATTCAGGTGACCGGGCGAGATAAAGTGCATAGTTACAGTGCACACCGGGGTCCTCCATCTTCCAGGCTCAGACTGTAATTAAAGGTCCACAATAGCCGTTATGGGATGTGCCTGAGCCTTTTCCTATAGCTGGCTGAGGGACTGTCTGAATGTTACCAATGTGGCACAAAATAAATACTGGAGTCCCATTTTAATAATATCAGCATCCCTTGGCTCTGTGTTGTTTTTCCTCTGTAGCGTGCGTTTATCTGTATTCTCTCAGGATCTACAATGCAAAAATCTACCAGTCTGTGTTGTAACTCTCAATGGTCTTGCATTTAGCTTCTAGATGCTGTTAACGGCCCTCCTTATATATCATATGCACCATATGGACTAATTTCTACAAGCCGGTCTTAAATCAACACTAAGATACTGACCAAACGTCACATTTATATCTACTTGCTTCCTGTGCCATAACAGGTTTTCATTGCTTTGTCTCATTCAAGAGCTTCTTGCATCAGCTGACCAGCAACATTAGAGTTCTATATCTTCAATACAAAAAACTGACTCCTCCTTAACTGACTCCATCACCAGCTACATCTAATTCTACCAACAAAATGTTCCACTCACTTCAGGTTACTCAGTCATCTCTGGAAAAGACAGATAGACAGCACTACAAATCAGGAAAAGTTAACAGAGGAAATAATTCAGAAACTACCCAGACACAATAATAAAGCGGGTTTGTTTAACCAACACCATTTTTTGTTGCATAGTATGAAATCAATACATTTAGAAAAGTACATCACTTTACTGTAATGCAGCCTTTAAAGCCAAGACAAGGCATTTACAGTATGCAGTAGTGTAATATCTACAGACAACCCAGTATCACGGCATTTCGTGTTATAGTCACAACATTTAATCTATTGATTCGTGTTCACTAACACGATTTCCCCCTTTTTTTTTTTCGTGTCACACAAAACGATAAAGTTGAGCTCGAAAATCCTCCAGCATCATTGAAGTCTCCGGTTTGGGAACATTTTGGTTTCGCAGTTACGTACAAGGATGACGGACAAAGACAGGTGGACCAAACCAAAGCTGTTTGTCTGCATTGTTCAACTAAAATTGGTTACGCGGCTGGCAATACATCAAACTTGCACACTAATTTGAAAAGGCATCACCCGAACGTGAATATCACCGGTACCAAAAGAAAAAAGACTGAATTGCAAACCCAACTCCCACTAGCATTTAAGCCTCCACCACTCGCAAAAAGTTTAGACCGAGCCAAAGCTATTACAAACGCCAAAAATCCTTATGTTGCCATGTTAGCAAAGCGCTACCTGGCTGTATCTGCTACCTCTGTCCCTAGCGAGAGGGTGTTCTCCACAGCAGGAGACATTGTTAGTGCCAGCAGATCTGCCCTTTCGGCAAGCAATGTAGACAAGTTAATTTTTCTTTAAAAAAACATGAAAATACAATGACAAGCAAGTCATAATGTCAAACTGGCTGCTTAGGTACTAGTACAGTACAATTCAAATACAGATTATTTCAGTTCATCGAAATGCTGCACCTTAATGTTTATTTTATTATATTTTGTATTTATTTGAGTGAATACATTATTCACAGTTTAATAATAATAAAAAATTTTTTTAAAAATAGTTTATGTTTTGTGATAATTGTTTCTGCTGTACCAAAAACGTACCGAACCGAACCGAACCGTGACCTAAAAACCGTGGTACGTACCGAACCGAAATGTTTGTGAACCGTTACAACCCTAATATCAAGCCACGATTATTGTTTTTATTTTAAATTCTATAATGTTGGACTTTCTTTGCCGTCGAGGAACATAAATGGGGCTCAGAGCCTCAGAATACTGAAATCAGTTTTTTAAAAATCTTTTTTTACTTCTAATTGGTTATTCTTTTCTAAATAACACACTGTTGTTTACTCAACAATAACACACAATTATCCTTGTTTTTATTTATTTGTTTGATTCTATAATATCGGGCTTATTTGCCGTCTGTCAGGAACTGAATTTCTAAATAAAGTCACCGGAAACAGACGTAGGCGATACACACCCACTTAACTGATTACCGAAGATCCTCAACTATGGTTGAAGCTCGGTGATTGGATGTTTTAGCCGCAATGCACGTTGGGATGTGGTGTTTATGCGATATGAAATCCGAATTTCTTTAAAAAAAAAGAAAATAATACTTTATTCCGAGTGTACTTGCTTTTCTCTTTGAAAGTCATCACATAACGCCATTGTAATACACGGTTTGGCTGCATTATTATTCTTTATTTATAGAGCCCTGATTAGAAGACTTCTGGACAAATTCGAAGAACTGCCGCCGAAACTGAATATGTGACGTGGATCATAAATATATCAACAATTAAACAACATCTTCAATTTCTCTTCACACAATACGTCTCCTTCAGTATCAACACTAATTCGGCTGACTTTTCTATTTGATCCAATTGGTAGATAGGCTATATTTACACCATAATGGTGCACAGCTTATAGATAGTGACTTGTAGTTTTTAAAGATATTATTGATTTTCTTTTAATTGAAGAATGTAAATACTGAGTTGAGAGAATAGTCAGGGGTTTTGGGTGATGGGAGACTCAGAATGTCAATAGCTTACCATTAAATGACGGATATACCTTTCTGTCTGTGATGTTTTACAAATCAGATATTAATGTGTAGAAATACAATATGTAAAATATTATAGCAATATCCTGTAGAATTATGTGAAAACATGAATAAAACTACACATCTTCAGATGTTATACATACATACGTGTCCTACACTAATAATAAAAAGTATAATTTGATGTGTTAACACTTTAAACTTGACCGTTTTTTAACCCACACCGCCTAGTGGTTAAAGCACATTATGGAATTATTTTGTTGAATATGTTATATTTGATGAAAAAAATATTAAGAGTACATACAAAATAGGGGGAAAGTAGAAGGTCAATGATAGAAATATAGAATATAAAATATCAAGAAGATACTGTATGTGATCTCTACAATAAAACAGTTTAGTACCGGATGTACAAAGATATTAACCTGTTAAGCCCCAAAGCCCCCCTCGGCGGGGGCTTTTTTAAAAATTTTCTTCACGACACTGTGTCTCAGGGCATTTTAATATTTAAGAACCTATTAATGTGTTATACCAGATTAACGGGAAGAATCTCAGCTAACTGACGATACAAACCATTTTTACCAAAACACAAGTCTCATAAGAAGCATCTAAATGACCCCTGGGCGAAAAACGCACTTTGGCACAGAACTCAAGATAAAAGATACCCTTATTACTTATCGTAGCTGCACATACAAGATATCCGATTAAAGCTGAGGTTCCACAGATTATTTAGGTATAGTATCATCACTGAGCGATCCGAACTCGCGACAGGGGAAGCAAACACAGACATCACAACACGTACCTTTACGGGGCTTTTACGGGAGATCATCTCACCGTAGCTGTCAATCTAATCAAAAGACTTGTTCAATGGCATTAAAACGAGAAAAAACGTGGCTGAATCAGTTAATCCATTGGTTGATAATGTTTCTGAGGATTTGAAAAAATTATTTATAATCCATAATTCCATTTTTATGTAAAAATCGGAGAGTAAAAGTTAGCTGCTAATGGTAGCCACCAGAGTTATCGCAGCTTCCGTTTTTGGCTATGCGTCAGTCTCACACATACACATTACCAAATAAGGAGTATGTGGGAGTTCCCGTCAATTCCATTGGCACTGACGATTAGAAAGAGATGTCAATCAGCAAAATTGAGCAAGGGGGGCCAGAGATATGGAAAAGCCACCCAAATGACCCCAGAAGTGGGTTTTCTTCGCTAAATCTCTATAAAAAGGTCAAATTTCACTTGTTTTGCATCAATCTTGATACAGGGTACTTATTAGATGTTGTAGTTTGGATTCCTAAAGCTTTTAGTCTACCATCCCATCATTCAAGGGTGGTTTTCACTAGTAATCTTTTTTTTTTGGACGGACACCATAATTTACATTTTTTTACTGTGTTCAATCTGAATTTACTTTAAAATAAAAACATTTATATTGATTCTGACACTTCTACATCCAACTCACAGATCTAACCTTGCTTTGAGAAAAAAGATTATTAATTTAACCCTTTTAGAAGGGAAGATATGGTCATTTGTTCTGGGAATGTCATTTTCGAGCCTGAGACCTGAAAAACAGGCTCGGGGCTTAGGACGATGTGCAAAACAGAAAAACTAATTAACCTTTATTTAAACATTAAAGAATACTTTAGGTTAAGGTCTTCTTTTAAATAAGAAAAAAACGTTGGGGGTATCTATCTACAGGTAAATATTAAGCCTGACAAAGTACTTAACGTCTAATATATTGCTTTCCTGCAATGTTAACTATGTTTAAGCACTTATTTTAACTGATATTATACATATGTATTATACTCTTATAAGATGTATGTATATAGTATAAGAAATGTGCAGAATATGACAGTTTAATGGTGGAGGTATACACACATATCGATAGATGTCTTGTAATGCACTGTGAGGAACCTGCGACCCAAGTTTTTTTATCATTGCTTAACTACACCGTGGTTGTGTATATGATATGTCAATAAACCTTAGAAAATCTTGAAATCTTGAAAGGGATGTGCAAAATAGCCATTATATACCGTCTTTAATTAACTATTAGTAGAGAATAACGATTAATGAATATACTTTTTAGAGATCTGCAGATAAATGTTTAGTCTTCTCAAGCACCAACTATCAAATATATCTCCTGATTGTTGGCACTTGACAATCACCTTCCCTGAATTTTACTCAGGTGTAACTAAAGTCTGATTTAAGGGTTGTTTATATTTCACATCATTAATTGTTGTTGTTTATATTTCACATCATTAATCAGATTCTGTAAAGTAACTAAAATAAATGTAATGGAGTAAAAATACCAGGTTAACCTCTGAATTGTAGTGGAGTAGAATTACAAAGAAACAATGAGCTGTCATGTGAGTATATATTAATGCTGCCCATTATGGACACAAGCAATTTTCACCCATTTATTAATTATATGTTTTAATTTTGATAACACCAATGTGTTTCTTATCCCCTTAACCTCCAGGGGCAGAGGTTAAGGGGACGGCAAAAAAGCCCGATATTATAGAATTAAACAAATAAATAAAAAGAAGGATAATTGTGTGTTATTGTTGAGTAAATAACAGTGTGTTATTTAGAAAAGAATAACAAATTAGAAGGAAACAAATATTTTTAAAATACTGATTTCAGTATTCTGAGGCTGTGAGCCCCATTTATTTTCCTCGTGGGCGGCAAAAAAAGTTTGACATTATACGATTTAAAATAAAAACAATAATCGTGGCTTGATATTGAGTAAGAACATGTTTTTATGAACCACACAGCTTCCGGTCTTCCAAGACCCGACTGGAAAAAAAGACGTGGTACAGGCACGAAACACACTACCAATAAAAATACATTGCTTTTCAAATTGTTCTGTGTGAGACGAAAAAAAGGGGAAAATCGTGTTGGTGAACACGAATCAATAGATTAAATGTTGTGACCATGGCACGAAATGCCGTATGACTGGGTTGCTACTGAAGAGGATATATAGTCTTGTAAATCTTTATCGATATAACATTGATATGTTGCCAGTCCTTTCTCTAAATGCCTATACACTTCCAGTTGACTGACAAACGAATGGCTGCAACACACACTAAACTCTTAATACAGGATCAATGCATGAAACGGCTCTCTGCAGAAAAATGGCTTCTTTTGTAAACCTGCACTCGTGTGCTAGTAAATACAGAAGCTCCTGACCTAGTTCAGGTCATATTTGTTCAGGTTTGAGATCTACGCTTGTATAAACAGAATATTGTGGATATTACCATAGCAACGGAGTTTACACAACAGATGTTTTTTTCTATCTCAGGATTCCTGCTCAGCTTTTTAGCTATCATATTATTCATGTTTCTCATAAACAGGATTTTTGCTTATGGGTTATTGCAAATGTAATGTGGCATATAGCTTCCATGCGAAACTTCACACATTTAACACGGAAGCTAAATAATAGGTAGCTTGATGTTTGGTAATCCAGAATGTAATGGATATTAGGAGACACACTTTGAAGGTAAAATGTGCTGTTGATGCTTCAGGGTGTTCAAATATAACATGTTATCAACTTGAAAAAATACACTATTACAAAAAGAGTAATAATTTGATGCTTGTTGCTGCTGCATTTGCTCAAAATGCTTCTGGGACTTTCGCTAAGCATCCTTTAGGGACCAGCTTGTGAACACATTGAAGGGCTTAGCACCTAAAGTCCCATTTATATTTTTGGGGATTTTTGGACTTTGTCATGTAAGCAAACATTCGCTAAGCAACTCAAATATTATCAGCTTGTAATAGACTTCTGCCTCCAGTACTGTCCGGCAATCAGCAATCATTAATACATAAATGTTCCTGTTTGGTAAAACAGCTACTACACAACACAACATATGCATTTGTTATGATTCTTAATATTTGTGTATTTATGCAGGTTTTTCCTTGAATGTATAAGTTTGCTTTTATATAAATCATCACATCAGCATCACAATAAACCGATTTTATACCTCACGTGGTGTGACTAATGCATTTTAGCTTCACAGTGATGTGTGAGCGGACAATAAAGAGGAGGCATAACTCCTAAAAGTTTTGCATATTTGTGTGCAAGGAAAACTCAACTGGCATTGATTGATGATCAAAGTAAAGTGAAATAAAAACAAAACATTTAAACGAGGCTTTTTTTAAATTATCCACTTTGACTGTTCTTTGAATGGTAGAAAACACATTGAAGTGACACATCTTAATGCTAATTTGTACTTTATTTATATGACTACTGTATATGCTTTCAAAAGTGCAGTGTCAGTAGTTGTGATGAGAATGTGAATTAAATAGATGTGAATAAGTCAACTAAAGGTAACTGTGAAGATTGAAAGAGAATATGGATAAAACAAAATCTGGCTGATTTAGTAATCTTTTGCATATCAATTCTTTAAAATGCGCCTGAGTAAATTAACAATCACACTTTGCCTTATTTTGTGAGTCAAGCAACGGCAGCTTTTTTTGTTTGAGGGTTTTAAATACCTAAAATGGCTATTGCTTTCCTTTCTTTGTATTGTGTTTCTTTATGGGTGGCTCTATTATCTAACAGCTATGTCTACAAGAGGGCTGGCCATTGTAGTCAGAAAAGATAACAGATAATATGCAGGGCTTGGAAATAGATGGATTATATCGACTGAGTTGAGAATGTGTTTATTGGGTGGATAAAATGACAGGATTTCCAATGCTATCTCTGGCATCCCCTCTTTTAAGCCTCCCTCAACAGAGCTCCCTCTCTCAGTGTCATATTCTGGTTCCCCGTCTCTTTCTCTCGACCATTATCCCTCGCTCTTTGTATTATATTCCACTTTTTCATTTTCTCTGTCCTTATTGTTTTCCAACTCTCTGTCTGTGTGTCATATTCTTTCCATTACCCTGTAGCCGAGAGACCAGTCGGTTGGATAAGGTGGTCGGAGAGTGGCAGTTTAATTTGATGTTTTTCTCTAGGAATAGCATCAAATAGCTTTAATGTGCTCTTCAAAGCAGCTGAAAATATCAGGTCAGAATGTACAACAGGAGTTGATCATTATTTTAAATTACAGAGCATTACGCTTCGCATGTGTTCTTTCATCCACATAACAGCTTCATCAAGTGGTGCTTTTGACTAAACTTGGCATAACTGGGCTCAGGTATTACAAAAGATTGCTTTCACTTAACTTGCTTTTTACCTGATTGAAAATTCAGCTCAAGTTTGACTCTTTTCTTGACATTAATTTTCCCATTTGGGGTATAGATTTTTATTGTAGACCTAAAATAGAAGAGTCCAATATGTCATTCAGTCTAATGGATCCGATTTCTAGTAAAGTAGTGTCAGGTCTTTATTTTAGACACCTCTGCTTGGTGGAGCTCCAGAAACATTGGCAGTCTAAATAAACTCTTTCTTTTCCAATTATGATTATAGGCTTTTAGGTTATTACCCCATTTCTGGTGGATTAACATTAGGTGAGCCATTACAGGTTACAATAATAGATATTTATCGTCAGAGTTTTTCACGGGGTATTCATCTTTGTATAATATGTGGGTCTTTTGTTGGTGTTCCTGAGAGTATACAGCCACCTTATTCTTGTTCATTTGTTACTTGAGTATCAGTGTTGACCCTAAACCCAATTATCTTGTAAACAGATTAAGTTAAGATCACGTTCCTACCAAAAACTAACCAGTCTAGACTTAGTTTGAGACCATGCCGAGACCAATTCCTCTGAAGAGTTTAGGTACAAAGGTTTTTTTCCACACCCGAGTAGGACTTATTTTGATCAAATCTGCTTAAACAAATCCAACCAACCAGAATACGATTAAACTGGAATAAAAAACAACACCTAAAACACATTTTGAGAACAGTATTGTTGATACATTTTATGGGAAAACAACATTGTTCTTACCCTGGGATTATGTTAAACAGCATTATCTAACCTGTTTGGATTTTGTGTACACCACAAGCAGCATAGAATATGTGCAATAACATGTTATTACATGCACTGACAGCTTTTTTAATTAATTAATGACATATAAATCCCTGTGTTGCTACTCCCCAGCCACAGGTCATACTTAATATTTGACCCTACCCATTCAAACACAAAAAACAGTGTTGATACCTGTGCCACCTGAGGATGTTGTCTATAAACACAAACCTATCCAAGTTTACCCTTGCACGCACATGCACACAGCATTATATCATTAGTGGTGATGAAGTGCCAATGCCATGGCGTGACCCGCAGCAGGCGAGTTGATCACGTTGTCAATTAGTTCTCTCTCGTCGACTAATCATACTGTCACATCCCATTGATGCGCCAGGGAGATTCGACTGGAAAGAACTCTCGGTATTTCCTGGGCCAAGAGGTCAATGAGCTGTTTCGGATACTAAGGTCTGATTGGTGACCAGGAGGAGTAGGACTGCTTATTTGGGCAGAGAGGGCTGGTGAAGCTCAGGTGGTCATCCAAATCTGCACTTTGGAGAACATCAATATAGCCGCCCTATAAACAGAAAACCCATCAAACTATTGTGAGGGATGACAAATTGGTGAATCAGTCAGTACAGGAAGATGGGTCAGTGTATGTTTTGGTCATTGGATTTTCTTTTCACAAAAAGGATATTCAAAAACAAAAAACGAATTTTCGTTTTAAAATTGAAAAACCAAACTTGAAATACAAGGCGTTTTTCTTTATCATGGTCAAAAAGGGATTTACTAAACTTAAAAAACGGGATGATTTTCATTTTCTAATTCTCAAAACAACAAATAAAAACACTAGAAAACAGAAAACAGTGGTAATTAAAGTGTCAAAGTCTCAAAATGCTACAACTACTGTCACAAACTGGATGAATGTCAAGTATTTTGTTAAAGGAGGATGAAAGCGTAATTAAGGAGCACTATTGGAGTGACTTTGATGGTTATTGGACTCCGGATGAATTAATCTGGATACCCGCTGTATGAAGAAATTAAAGGATGGCGCAGAAGTGGAAACAATTCACAAAGGGATTAAACTGTTTAAAACACATGCTCAAAGTAAGCCGGATTTTGCCGATGTGTTTATGCGGATTCAAAAGTCGTAAATAATCCACAAAATGGAGGATACCAATCTGATCGGAGCAACTGTGACAAATAATCCCACTGAAACCGGCATGGACAATGACTATGTTTTAAAAATGCGCTTATCCAGACAAGCCCGGCTTGGACACTTAACGCGCAGAAGAAACATTTCTATTAAATAAAAAATTATACATTTCTGTCTTTTTATGTCTATAATAGATACTAACTTGAATTTGTATTCAAATTCATTAATCAATTATTTTTTATATTTTATTGTAATGTATAGACAAGGCTTTTAGTGACAATCATGTATTGCTTTACAATTATATGTAAAC
>NW_011365381.1:292590-313874 GCF_000735185.1 Notothenia coriiceps | reverse complement strand
GCTTGATTGGGTTTTACAGAAAGGTAACAGGCCAGTCAGTAAAGCCTGTCAAGTCTTACTTATATGGACTATAAATCCATCTCACCAACACTGGTAAATTACAGTGAACGCTATAAATAAAACATGCTGTCTATTATCATCGACAAGGTTCCAACCATCCAACTATGCACAATGCTGTACAGAGAACTGATCACAAGTAAGTATCACTACTTTACATGNCTGTCAAGTCTTACTTACGTATATTAAAGCCCCAAATATTACATAATCGTATTATTTTAATATTCTGAGACACTTTCCTTAAAAGAATCACCATTAAGTTGTTTTTAATGCTTTTCTGATGAGCACTTGAACTTAATGGTGATTCTTTTAAGGAAAGTGTCTCAGAATATTAAAATAATACGATTATGTAATATTTGGGGCTTTAATATACGTAAGTAAGACTTGACAGGCTTTACTGACTGGCCTGTTAGCTTTCTGTAAAACCCAATCAAGCTGTTTTTACAACCGTGCAATTGTCTGACGAATGAGCTGAAAGACAAATGACAACTTCTCGTCTGTACACAGGGTGAAGGGCAAACCCTGCTGCCCAAGAATTAATATGGATGTGGGTCTGTAGAAGACTGTTGAACAAATGTCAGAGGAGCCACAACTGGACGAAAAACCCTGACGAACAATTAACAACTCACGGTTACACGTTGGGAGCTTCCTCTTCGCTTTACTTTAGAATATTGTGAGAAGCTTCTGTTCCACATTGTAGATTTGTAAGTTGACATCTACTCTACTCTGTATTCTCGCCTCATTTTATTTTCCTTAAATGGGAGCTAATGACTGTGAAACCCTGCTCAGCTCTGCAGTGGTCATTAAAGGTCAGATCTCCAATATCTCCCACCCAAGCATCGCAGTGTATCAAAGAACAAGTGGAAAACTGCAGCATATGGCAGCAGTCCCAGGAGATAATTATGCACCGTAGCACAATCGATTCTACTTACAAAAAGTTGGCAGTATCTGTTACAGTTTGTTAATGAGTTTTTTAATCGTTGAATGTTATAGTTACCACAGTTAAGGTAGTTGCTTGCGCAATTTGGGGAACTCAATGTTTTTTTTAATTCATGTTTCAGGTGCCTCACTCAAAAGCACAGTTTAATTTGATTGCAAGACAGTAAAACAGGTACATTTCAAATCAAATGGTCCACAATATAGAGCTTGGGGATTAGCATTTTGTCGAGCTGGCTGCCAACAATAGGTAGAGGTAGAAAGGAACAAGGAAGGCAAGAATCAGATGGTAAATAATGATGTAACCAAACAGCAGTTATAAATGGTAAATATTTGAAGTATCTGAGATATCTGCCTTGCCTTTTATCCAAAATGTACCACACCACTGTAAATTAAGAATGCATTGTTTAAAATTGAACAAAGTGGTGTATGACTGTCGAAGTAAAGGTAAACTGCCAATTGCTGTAATGCCCCTTTCACACCAACGCGGTTCCCGTTCTAGCTCCATGCTAGAGCTTTTCTGGTTCGGAACCGGTTTATCTTTTCAGCCCTTGTTTTGTTCACACCGCCCGACTGGTGCTGCTGCGTCATGACGTCACTGTTTACGTCGCTGATTTTCTCCCCTACGGCGTTACGGCGCTCACTACAACAACAATGGGGGACTGCGTAGGGTCGATGATCGTGTTGCTTTTAATCATGCGAAGCCAGATTAAATTAAATAACGACTTCTCCAAGCTTATACTTTTCTCCAGAGTGCCGTGGTTCATTGTTTATTAATGTTTTTCAGCGGCATTTACCGACCACTGGAGTTTATTCTCCCGTTAGCTCCGGGTTAGCTTTCATGGCAGCGGCCGCCGTAAAGTATTCACTGTCTGACTGTCACACAAGCAGCTGATACATATCCCCAATTCCCCATAAGTGAATTCGGATTCCGGAGCTTAAAAAACCGGTGCTTTTCAGGCTCTAGCTCCAAACCGGCCCTGGAACCGCGTTGGTGTGAAAACCCCATAAGGGGAGTTTTGTGACTTTCCGTCAGTATAGTAATGTATGGTTATTATGGTTACTATGGGTTGTAATGTTTTAAAAAGTTGTAGGAATACATTCCTACTTGAAATATGTTAGAGGGTATCCTTTTGGATTTCTTGAAATAAAAATGTTCATCCTTCAGTTTACAGTGAAAAATGAAAAACTGCAAATGACTACAGTATATACGTTTTTCACCACATGATATACAATGATATAATACTCAAATCAGTGTTTGCCATGGTATTCCTGTTATTTTATAATACTATAAAGCACATTGGGATGGGAAAAAATGATTTAGGCAGTTTCAAATACTGGGACTGTTGTCCTGCAAGTGCATCAACAAACAACGTGGAATGTCATTTTTGCTCATATTTCTAACCATGTTTGCTTTCTTTTGTTTGTCTCTTGCAGCTCAGCAGATGAGAAATTTCGCTGGAACAACCAAGGTAATTTCCTCTCAAATCCGACATATTGTCTGGTCCTCTATTGTTTGCAATACAGCACTGCTCACGCTGAACATTGCTGACTGAGCATTATTATATTGCTGGCCATTGTAAAAGTTCCCCAGCATGCACTAACAACATATTGATGCAATTTATTTATGAGAACTATGGTGGCTGCCTGCAATGAAAGCCAAATAAAAAAAATGTTGCTCTAACAAAAATAAATAAACCCTCCTGTCTCTCAAATTCCCTCACCTTATCCGACAGCTAAGTAAAGGTCAAACAGCATTTGCAAATATTCATAGTGTTTCGTTTAAACTGTTTGGAGAGCCATATGAGAAGTGTTTTTCACACAAGAGAAAACAAGAATCAATGAGTGTGAGGCTTTTCAGGTGATTTGCAAGTCAAATGAAGACACCTCTCTGGGCCTGACATCTTCTTTGACAGCATTTTAGATGAAAAAACCCGCCCATACATGACACTAAGGTCTCTCTCTCTTCCTCTTTGTCAGTCATGTTGGGACGTATAGGCTGTTGAGGCTAGATTGATTATCTGAGTGCAAGGTTGGCGACCTCTGCCAACAAAGAGGTGACTAAAGATTCTTGGTCAAAATGTTTCAAACTGAAGGCTTTCAGTGCTGCTGTGGTTTTCATCCATCTGCTGCACCTAAGCCTGACCACCAGGAATCAGAGAGACTAAATTGACTCTGCCACGAAAAACCTCCTGAATTTCAATCAGACTTTTTGATCTTGTCATCGCGATTCATTAAAAACCCATCGCCTCTGGATCAAGCAGGTTTAAAAATGACTTTTGACTTGTGGGCGTGAGGGTGAGAGTAAATCCAGCCCAACGATGCAGACAGCATTGGAAATGTTTCACCAGCATCATCAACATCATCAGTCTGCAGTTGCTGCAGTCGAAGTCAATAAAATCAGCCTCCTAAATCCACTCAACAGTCCTCTACTATTACAATCTCTGTCTCCCAAAAAGAGATTAACTCTTCTCCTCAGACTCATTTGTGAGTTGAATCCTTCGTGGCAGGCCTATAACTGGAAGACCCTGAGCATCAAACGGCCTGGGATCTAAGTACAAGTCTTTCCCCCATAGACCCAGATCCCACAAGACTTGTTGCTGGATTATCAGTCAAGTTTTTTCGCTTCACCCAAGGTTCATCCTTACGCATTACTCATGTGATGAGACAAGAGTGAGGCCACTTTTTAGGTTGCTAATCAGCCTGAAAATAATTAATTTAACTTGCATGGTGCATCTCAACTTGTACTTTGATTGGTGTAAAAGGATTTTCAACAGTATAGGGAGGGAAAGATGTCCGGTAGACTCCCTATAAGTATTTATTTGCTTTTTAGTGACTTGTAAAAGTATAACAATGATCTTATATGAATCAGAGGTTTTAAGTGTGGTATAATAAACTTAAGAATGAACTCCAAAACGTTAAGTCTTTGAACCTTGGGCTGTCTTGCTTGGTATCCAATCATTGTCATGAAGTCTTGGATTGCTTGAAACACTTTATATTGGTTTTCTCAAAATAGGTTACACATCTCAGAATTAAAGCAACATTTCAGTGGTGTTATCGATATTCTGGGACAGATTTTTATTTATTGAAAAAAAGCAACTTGATTTTTATGGGGAATTTTGTCCTGAAGGCCCAAAGTAGCTACCTGTTCATGAATTAATAGAGACTGGATTTCATGACCAAATGTTTCTGCAATGTTGTTAATTCTGAGCCTCTTTTAGCTAACTTATATTATAGTGTAAAACAAACAAACAAACATGTAAATTGTAATTTACTTAAGTAAAAGGTGTTATTATTGGAGTTATTTTAATTTACAGAATGCTGTTGTGGACAGTTAGCAGAGTTAGCTCCCACACATTCTTTCAGACGTTATTACCTTTTGGTGATCCTGCACCTGAAAATATCATGCTGCATCATTTGCTCGTGTTTCACTTGTTAACAACTCCCATTTTGCATTATCCCAAATTGGATAAATTGAGCCATGAGTCCAGCTTAAGTCTCATGACTCTGCACTCTGAAGGTTGTAATATAAGGTGTCTTTGTTTTAACTTTTGTTCCTTTTACCATTTTCTGTGTGTGCACATGTAGATGGACACAAGGATATCGAGGAGGAGCTGACGACAGGCTTGGAGCTGGTGGACTCCTGCATCCGATCGCTCCAGGAATCAGGCATCTTGGACTCGCAGGACACTATTGGAGACAGTAAGGCCAATAATATGATTACGAATGTTTTCTTCAAGGGATAATGAAAAAAGTAGTTTTCTTTACTTCTTGACAGTTGAGAAAAATGGCTTAAAAGAGAATAGGTAAAATGCAATCAGGGACCTGCAGGGTTAGATATTCTGCAGAGATGTATGCTCCACGTTTGTGCTGATTAACCTGTTGAATGTGTGTGAATTCACTTGAAAATGCTGTTCACAAAGGAAGCCTGCACCAAGACTAGTGAGCAATAAAGCATTAAAGCGTCTTTTAAGACCTTCATTGAATACATGGAAAAATAAGACAATTAGGCCCTTTATTTTATTTAATCAAGCCACATTATTTCAGCTAAGTACTTGCTCCAATTCACACATGCTAACCAAAGGCTGAAAGAGTGGTTGTCTTTCATTGGATTTCATCACATTTTCCAAAAGTGCACCATGAATTATTTAATGATTTTAAGTGCAAGTATAGTGTATAAAGCGGTTATCAACATACTCTATAGCCTACTTGTTGTCTTTTAGTGTGTCCAGCTTATTTACATCTTATCTTGGATTTTATATTGATTGAAAATTATTTTTCAGTTGTTTGGTCTGTTTACCTCTAGTAAATGTTTACAATCATGCTAATGAGTCCAGTTAATAATAAATGTAATTCAAATGTTTTAGTACATTTTCTATTACTATGCTCCACAATATCTTTCCCATGTTATGGTTACCAGATATGTAGTATTGAAAAGACCAAATGCAGCTTTCATAAGGCCACCAATACTGAACCAGTAGCCTACTCACAAATGCTAAAGCAACATTTTTAAGCTTGTATACCTGTATAATTACCTTAAACGTGGACCTAAATCTGACTTCAAGCCACTTTTGGGTACACAAAAAGCTCTAAACACAACAAGTACATGTTATCATCTTAAAAACACATATGCCAAGAAGTTGTCGATTTACAAATCCAGCAGCATTAGCATTCATTGCCGCCATAATTCTTCAAACCAAATGATGAACAGACCAGTATTTACTCTTGCTGTGTTTAGTCTCCACCAACATCTAAGGGAAATATTAGGTATCTTTAGGTTGAGAGTGGTAAGAGTTAACTAATACAGTTTATAGCCTTAGAACTTTGATGGAAATGATGGTACTAAAGCTTAATACAGTGTAAACCTAATGAAATGTAAACTGCTGTATTCTGAAAATGTCATATCAACGGTTTGACTGATTAGGTCAAATCCCTGGAGTGACCTTTGAATGTGTGTGAGTGATCAACAGATGTTTTTGCAAGGGGTTTTTATGACACTACAGGAAGGATGAGGGGAAGGAAGTTAGGATAAGGTGTTATCTGTATCCCTTTTGCTCTGTATTGAGTGAAGGTTTTGCATACAGTGCCAGGGGGTCTCAGCTGGCCTAACCAAATATTGTTTGTAATGTAACTAAGCTTTGATGTCCTCCTATAAAGGAGAGACTGTTTCACTCTGAACAGTACGTGCTCTTTTGGAGGAGACGTCATACTTGCAAGTATAAAAGATCCTTATTGCTTTTAATATGAATATTGTGTTGCTGTACGTTTGTTACCTTACCGATTATTCTCTCTAGACCACAGCTGATTTTAAAGCTGCTACGACAGAGCCAACAATTTATTTTGTCTGGAGCCGCAAAACATATTTGATAGCTTGATAGCTTATAAAGTTGTATTTATTGTTATATCAGACTACAGATTTTTTGCATTTATTATTTATTAGATTATATAAAACTGTTAACCTCTAATAAGAAACAAAGAATTCTTATAAGGAGAATAAAAGAAAACACACAGGCCTACTTTAAAATAAATTAAACGCAGCACTTGGGTAGTCCTCTGCACATTTGAAGGAAAAAAATAAACTGCACCCTAAAAAGAGTTAACCAATAGAATTACGACTGAAGATCGTCAGCCGTCTTCCTCTACCATTTTTTTCCNCAGTGTCTTCGGCCATCCTAAATGTTTTTTTTATTTCATATTGCATTAACACCATATCCCAACGTGCATTGCGGCTAAAACATCCAATCACCTAGCTTCAACCATAGCTGAGGATCTTGGGTAATCAGTTCAGTGGCTGTGTATCGCAATGATGCTCGAAATGTCCCTTATAGGCCTACGTCTGTTTCCGGTGACTTTATTTTGAAATTCAGTTCCTGACGGACGGCCAAAAAGCCAGAGATTATGGAATTAAACAAATAAATAAAAACAAGGATAACTGTGTGTTATTGTTGAGTAAATAACAGTGTGTTATTTAGAAAATAATAACAAATTAGAAGGAAAAAAGATAGAAAAAATACAGATTTCAGTTTTCTGAGGCTCTGAGCCCCATTTATTTTCCTCACGGACGGCAAAAAAAGTCAGACATTATACGTTTTAAAATAAAAACAATAATCGTGGCTTGATATTGAGTAAGAACATGTTTTTATGAGCCACACAGCTTCCGGTCTTCCAAGACCCGACCGGACAAAAAGACGTGCTGCAGGCACGAAACACATACTAATAGAAATACATTGCTTTTAAAATCGTTCTGTGTGACACGAAAAAAATGGGAAAATCGTGTTGGTGAACACGAATCAATAGATAACATTTATTTCGTGACTATAACACGAAATGCGGTGAGACTGGGTTGTATGGTCACATTGATCATTACACACCAATAGATCCTTGATTTAAGACAAAAACAAGCTTCCTTATTCTAACCTGCAACTGTCATTTATTCCAGCTTAATGACAACATTCACTAACAGATGTTATCAGCTTTAGCTAGCTAGTTGATCAAGCTAACGTTAGCACCATTAGTTTTTTAAAAGAGCGGTCTCCTGGTGACTTTTTAATTTTTCCATTTTAATCATTCATACATTTAATTAATTTGCTGAAAACAAACAATGAACACTAAGAAAAATCACATTTTAACAGTGATTATAATTCATTATATGTGCTATGATTATTCTTATAAATCATTATGCAAATTCACGAGTGCTTTAAGCTAATTCTAAGACATTTCTTATGTATGTTTTTACTGCATTACATACATGGACAACGACCATTAAGTACTAGAAATTAATACTACGACTTAACTATTTAATTCTAGTAAGGATACACTTCCCCACATCTAATAAGGAGCAGGAGAGAGAGCTAACATTAGGCTAAATGCTAATAACATGCAGGATTTTCTCACACACAGTGGATGTGCTGTATGTACATTCATTATTTTCTTCAGCACAAACTAGACAGCCCCAATTGTATTCTTTGCATGAAGAGACTCTATCTTCCAACAGACACAAGACATCCAAATACAATATAATACTTGAGATTCCTATGCTCTGATTGGATGATCGATGTAGAGAGAAGGGGCTTAGTAAAGACATTAGTTGGGCTATTTTGCCCTCTCTCTTTCTTGCCTGTTTATTTTCTTGCTTATTGGTCTATTCCCCTCTGTCTCTTGCAGGCATATTTGCTCTTCTTTTTTTATTAGTCAGGTGGTCGGTTACATAACTGTTATTTAAACATTAAAAACATCAAAAAAAAATATTATTCCTAGTTCTGCATGCGTGTGTATGCCAGTTCTTAGCTTCAATAGCACGTGTGACTGAACAGGCAATGCATGGGGGCCTGTACACTTCTGGGATTTTCTTCATGCCTCATATGTAATTGTGTATGCTTGTCTGTCTACAGTATGTATGCACATGTATGGCTTTATTCGCATGTCTGTATGTGTGTGTGTGTGTGTGTGTGTGTGTGTGTGTGTGTGTGTGTGTGTGTGTGTGTGTGTGGTTGGGTGGGTGTGGGTGTGTGTGTGTGTGTGCCTCGCCTCACTGCACTGTGAACAGCAGGCCAGCTGACACCTCAGTGAGGGTGGATTAGCATATCAAACTACTGGCACGTCTCTGCATGTCTCCTGACAGCTACCTCTCTCCCATGGGGTTGCCTGTACAAGAGTCATGGGTATCATCCCAGGGACCAAGTTACAAAAGAATAGGGTTCGGCAGAGAGGCACGCCGTTGTTCAAGATCTCACAGAGAGTGTATAAACAATTCCTTTAAACTCTGAAAATAAAACAACATTGCATCAGCTGTGAAACCAATTTTTTTTACCATCTAAGTATCGAAACTGTGTTGTCTTTCAGTTTTTTTGTTTTGGTTCTGTCGTAGCAGCTTTAAAATCAGCTGTGGTAGAAAGAATAATCGGTAAGGTAACAAACGTACAGCAACACAATATTCGTATTAAAAGCAATAAGGATCTTTTATACTTGCAAGTATGACGTCTCCTCCAAAAGAGCACGTACTGTTCAGAGTGAAACAGTCTCTCCTTTATAGGAGGACATCAAAGCTTAGTTACATTACAAACAATATTTGGTTAGGCCAGCTGAGACCCCCTGGCNACAATAATCGTGGCTTGATATTGAGTAAGAACATGTTTTTATGAGCCACACAGCTTCCGGTCTTCCAAGACCCGACCGGACAAAAAGACGTGGTGCAGGGCCTGCACCACGTCTTTTTGTCCGGTCGGGTCTTGGAAGACCGGAAGCTGTGTGGCTCATAAAAACATGTTCTTACTCAATATCAAGCCACGATTATTGTTTTTATTTTAAAACGTATAATGTCTGACTTTTTTTGCCGTCCGTGAGGAAAATAAATGGGGCTCAGAGCCTCAGAATACTGAAATCTGTATTTTTCAAATATTTTTTTCCTTCTAATTTGTTATTATTTGGTGCAGGCACGAAACATACTAACAATAGAAATACATTGCTTTTAAAATCATTCTGGGTGAAACGAAAAAAATGGGGAAATCATGTTGGTGAACACTAATCAATAGATTACATTTCGTGACTATAACACGAAATGCTGTGAGACTGGGTTGGACCATAATCAGCATTAGCTAAGATTACTGTCAATTTTGAGTTGTAAGTCTAAACCTGTCAAACGGTCAGGTAAAAAATGCATTTGGAACACTTTCTACTTAATGTACAGTTATAAGCAGGTAAGCATAAAAAGAAGGCTTAAAGCATGTATAACTAGATACATACACACACCTAAAAGCACACACCACACACACCAGCAGCAGCAGCATCCACTTCTTCACTCAAGCTGCTGAGCAGATTAGTGCGCCACTGCAACAGAGTGCCTTCATGACTTCACGCTGGTGATGCTCTCCAGTGTGCATGTTAATCTGTGTGTATGGGACTATGTTGCATGTAGCTATTTGGGACTGAGCATGCCCTTTTGTGTGTGTGTGTGTGTGTGTGTGTGTGTGTGTGTGTGTGTGTGTGTGTGTGTGTGTGTGTGTGTGTCTGCTCCAATACCGTATCTAAAAATAGCTACTGATGAAATATTAAAATGTGTCAATAGAGAACGCTGGTCACGATGCAGAAAAAAGCCACTCAACAACTTTAAGTGTGTGTTTGTGTGTGTGTGGCATTGTTGGGGAGGGGGGGTATGTAATGGCAGAAGAGCAGATTAATGAGCCCGGACAGGTCTATCAGCGTTAGGCCATCCAGAACTGCATGCATGCAGGTATAAATGCAGATGTGACGTGTGTCTATGCATGCGTTCACGGTGAAGGAATGAGCAATATACAGTGTGTGTATGTGTTCACTGACGTTTGGACAGATATTTAAATGCACAGGCAGAGACCCTCTTATGGCACCCCATTACTTTCCTTCCAATACACTAATAAAGCACTTTCTACACATACACACACATTCCCTCACTCTTCCACCTCAGATGCATTCAGTGGAGCCTTCAGTGTTTCTGCCATCTGAGTGATCATGTATTTATGAGGCCGCTTCACTCCCTTAAGGCCCCAGTACCCACATGAAACACACCTAAAGTGGCAAACAAAAATGGTGGAAAACATCATCTGGCTTTGTGCACAAGTCTGGGTTTATGTGCATGTGAATCCGTCTGAAAAAATGTGTGGACTACAAATTCCTCCACTCCATTATGGCTTTTTGTTCACCCATGTACCCAAGACAAACATATATCAGACAAAGAGGCATTGACCTAGTAAACGCAACGAGCACCCCTTGGCTTAATATCACATTTTAAATAATGCAAAATCACCAGCTTCACTGCCTACAGGATCCATTTGCTGTACTTTTAATGGACTTTTCACTTTGGTCGAGCTTTGTTTTCTAATGCCCTTATCCAGAGTGACTCCATTTGCTGTTAGCTGCTGACTTTATCTCTCCAATGCAGTTGATATTGACCCCCGGCCCACTATGATTTTTCATTCTTTCTTATTTAATCATCGCAAAGACGGACTGTTTCAGCTCGTCTCGTACAATGTTTGATTCTTGGAATGCTGGCAAAAAAAGCGATACAGTGGAGATTAAAGGGGCAGCCACTGTTGATGGAGGACAGCTCAAGAGCTCCTTTGAGAGAACAAATACTGAGTGCGAGGAATTTATAGTCCTATTTAAGAACTGATGTAAGGCTGTAAAGTTAACGTAAGTTGTTTGACAGAAAGGCAAACAGATGTAGATGTTTTGAAAGTTGCTGAACTAATCTTATACTGAGGGACATTTTGTTTCTGTAATTAAATGTGTAGATGAGGCATATCAATGCTATCATCACCATTAGTGAATTAATCAAAGGTGCATCAAACCTTTTACAGGATCTCAATAAGAGGGATGGGAGAAGTTCGACCCGCCTGTCCACCTCAAGTGATTCAATTTAGCTCACTTCAAATTTTAGGGACGATCCAGGCAACGCTAAAAACTAACTGTCTGAAAAACATTGTGTGAATGCTTCGTCATGTGTTCCATGAATGTGCTGTAATCACATAGCATACTCTGACAAATAACACAAAAATGCATGCTTGTGTAATGTGTCACAGCATTTGCCTGTTTGCATGTTGACGCAAGTAATTAAATGATCCGTGTACAAATCACCAGACTGCAAATGCCTCGGAAACAAGAATGTGGCTGCGTGTGAAATTAGCAATGAAGCGTTTTGTCACTTTATGCTTTTTTGCTATTGGCTATGTGTTTGCACACATGTGTCATCATAGTCAGCCTCATCTGTGAAGCTACTGTGAATCAGTAACAGCGACACACATGATGAGAAACTGAAAACTGTGCACCCAGAGAAAAACTAATCACATCCCTTTTCAGACATTAAAGCTAATACTCCTGAGGCAAATGTGACTTTTGATCAGTCTAAAAGTAACCGTTGACATAGTGACTGATTTGAAGGCTGACCAGCTCACTGTAGGTTTGTCCAGCTGGAGTCTGGCCGACCGATCTCTGGTAGATGTTGGAGGAAAGCCTGAATGTGGGTATAGTAGAGTAAGATTTGTTAATAAAAAGCAGCTCATCAGGGAGGTTAGTGTCAGTGATTCTCACACTTGAATTCAAACACGACATTACAACGTGTAGAAGCTGTGTAATGAGCCAGGAACTAAGCTCACTTGTTGGTAATGTTTCAGAAAATGGAAAAGATTAATGTACCTCTTAAGGAATCTTTTACTTTCTTTCATCCTTACCCAAAAGCCTGCTTTATATCTCTATGTAATATGAAGTATGTGGAGGTAGGAAATTGGCGTACTGCATGTCTAATATTGGTATTGCAAGTAAACAGTCAGTGTGGCAGAGGAGAGACAGAACGTTTTGGCAGAAATGCAATCTCGCTATTGTCCAATGATGGATGTTGAGATTCGTTTTTTCTGTAGCAAACACATAACCTAAATGTATACTAGCTACTTGTGAATCAATTTAGTCAAAGTTATCGCTTAACTCCACCGACAAAATGTTTGCGTCTCAACTTGTCAATGTTTCGGAATGCAATGACCGAAAACAATTCGGACAAGGTAATCGTTATTCTTGGTCTGGACCTCTAGGGTACATTTGTTGTCAATTTGGGTAGCTCTACGCGTCAAATCCTGGTAATCCATTATAGTAATTATCACAGTGAAACCAAACGAAACTCCTTACCTGGGTTAAGTCAAATGTTTTGGTTTGGGTTGAAATAATCAGAATGTATTAATAACTTTTAGTAAAATGGCTCGAATGACATTTGGTTCCACACGGGACAAAAACAGCTACATCAACAGTGGGTCATAGTCCTGTGTTTGTTTGACCCAACCAACCAACCCAATCATATTGCTTCCACATTGTAGTTACTTGAAGCCTGATGCTTCTCATACATGTACTAAATTGAGTCAATATCACAAACCGAAGGCAGTGACCAAATGTCTGTTGGACAGTCGGAGACTGAGACCAAGCTGGTAATCAGAAATCCTGTTGGCTACATCTTACTACTGAAATGGCTAAATCAGACCAATAGCCAATGGTTTGCGTGATTTAATTACACAGTATGTTTAAGTTTTGTGAAGGTCACTGTCATACATTATTGTCCAAGAGACATACTAGATTTTGGACCATGACCAATCATAGATTATAATATGATTTACTGCATCATTAATTACAGTGAATCCATTGAAAGTAGTTCGCTTAAGTCAGAAAATGTACCGTCCTGGTGTGGTGTAAGAGATTAGTCAATGCTCTACTCAAGGGGAAAGAAACATATCTTGAAATGCATATATTTTGTATTACTATACAAATGTTTTTTTTTATCAAACCACTTTTAACATTTATATTTAAAAGGGCATACATTACCCTCTTCAAAGAGAAATTATTAGAAAGGATTTCAACACATGGATGAGTTAGTTTCTGCAAGATTATTAATGTGAGTCTCCTGCTGAATTATTGAGAAAAATATGGAGTGGAGATAGAGAAAGACAGAGAATAGAGAGCGGTAAAGGAAGTGACAGAGGCAGAAAGTGAAAAAAGGAAGACAGAGCAGGAGTGTTTGAAATGGAGGTCAGGTTCCGAGTGTGATTTACAGAGCATGAATAGAAAAGAGTGAACAGAGGCCAGAATAACAGAGCGGGTAAAAAGCAAATATGTGTCTCATAAAAGAGGACAAGGCCTTCTATTTTATTCTATGACAGCATTCAGTCGTCTTTTATATTCTTAGCTACTGTTCAAGGTCTGTTGGAAACTGAGGCGTTATATTTGTTGGATTCACATTAATTACCACATTTTGTAACACGTGGGATGAAAACTGGGATACAATAACATTGAGGGCCATGGACAGAAAGAAGCTTCACACAACTGTTACAAAAGGAGAATGTGTCCAAACAAATGCTTCTTAAGGTGGATTTTGAAATAAACTGTGTTTCATGTGCTGTTTACACGGGAACGAAAACGGGTTGTATCCGCTACTTTTCTCTGTCGTATAGCCCGTTTGTTCACACGAGGCCGTAACGGAAACGCGGAAACGGACCCCTGAAACAATAACGGTTCCCAAGGTGGATAGATCTGCAGACGGAACGCTCTGAGGGGCCAAACGGCTCCGTGTGTACGTCCTATATGATCATTTCCTGATAACGATGAAGCCCCGCCTCTCCCCACCTCTGCTGCTCACTGCTGTAGCATGGTCAGTAGCTACTGTCAGCTACTGTCAGTAGCTACTGCTACTGACCATGCTACAGATGTTAGTGGACATAGAGAACTACATGAACTACATGTAAATCCACCGCGGAGAATAAACTGAAGGGCAACCACGGCAACCATGCTCAGGGGTTTTCTTCGCTGCTTTTGGTGTATTTTGTGTAGTACAGCGCTTTCGAGCGGTCTCGTGCGGAAGTACAGCGCCACTTACAGGCCCGGCATATGTACTACAGCGTCTCCAGCGCTTTCGAGCGGTCTCGTGTGAACGGAATACTTTTTTGATATCGTATTCGGTTAGTTTGCGTTTGCGTTCCCGTGTAAATGGGGTCTCAAACCATGACATTACCTCATTTAACCTCCTACCCCAAATCAAAACCCCTTTAAGCTCTGAAATGTACTTACATTTTCATCGAATGCTTTATTGATTCTTCTCTTCCTGTTCTTTTCATCATTAGGACAAGGACTTCTGTCCCAAAGCGCTTTGCAGCTCAACCACCAGGATGCCTATGCAGCAGCTGGTTACCATAGTAACCACGGTCTTGCACTTGGGGAATCGGTCATGGGCCGTGGCGGGCAGATTGGAGGGGCTGTTCACAGCTACAACCAGGTACACACGTACACCTATTTTTTTTACACATATCAGAAAGACATGTATTCCCTTGTGTATTTTCTCTCCACTTTAAATGTTCCTGCTTCCCTCATTTATTTCCCTCCTCTCCACGCCTCTGCTTCTATATCCTTACTCTCTCCATTCACACTTTCTCCTCTACTTCATGTTTCTATCTTTTGCTCTACCCACACCTCTTTGTGCTCTCTTTGCCCATTCTCCTGATTTCTTTCTCTACCCTTCTTACCTCCTTTACATTTTGTCCTCCACACTCGCTGACTGAACCCTTATCTTCCTCCCGTTTCTCAACTTTCTCCACACTCTTGTCCTCTCTAGGTGACATCCAGCCGTGCAGCTGCCCACTTAGTGGGAACTGACTCTCCCTCCCAGTCACAGAGAGACTCATTTGCCCATGGCAGCGCCTTCCACATGCCCGCTGATGGATCTTCACCTGGCGGACCACCCATGTATTACTCCTGTGCCACTTTGCCCGCACAGGTACAAATATCTGACTGGATTACTGTAATGCGTCTGAATTGTTATATATGGTTTAACCATTGCTCAGAGACCCCTATTGGTGGAATCCTTGAAATTTAACACTACTATAACCCTGCTGTAACCGAGTGAAACCAATGATTTTAGAGTTACCATGAGAAAAGGCTTTTGAATGTTTGTCTTGCCATATCTTTCTCTACTGTCAATCTGTGTGCTCAATGTGCCGAATCACCAATGTATTGCTAAAAACACAACTCTCCGCAGAGCTTAGAGATACATTGGAGATTTGGAAGTAATGTCTTTGTATTAGCACACACACTGTTGGTTAAAGCCAGATAACTACATTTAGCTGAAGTAGTGTTCTGAGACACTTTTACACATTGTGTTAGATACACACAAAGTTTCGGATACACCAGGATTTACATTTTTGTCTCCCTAACTGTAAACTGGGACTGAGCTACGTAATTAGCTTGCTAACTGTCTGTTAGAAAGTCAGTGAGCTTGCTTGCTTCATTTACCCTCGGTAACTCTTTAATTAAATAAATCATGAATGCCAAGGAAAGTAGATGGTCCGTTATAGAGAAAAAGTATTGGAGCTGGTAAATCTAATCCAAGGCACAGTCTTTTTAATTGAGTTTTGGTGGCTTATATTTTCAAAAATACCACAAGGTCACCTTTTATGTAAGAAAAAATACATTACAAGCTTTCAGTAATAGATCGATGTTGCCCTCAGACATATTAGTCATGACTTGCAGAGCATTTCACCCCTGTTTCATGTTCTGCAAACTGCTTCACCAACAAAGTGTTAAATGTGTAACAGATGAGTGAAGACATGGTGGTACCTCAGTGGTATATGCTGTGGTAGCCAAACTGTGCCGAAATGTAAGCAACAATACTGCTTTTGTGGTAACATTGAAAAAATTTCTTATCCTGCATATTTCTTGCAATTAGTGGAATGGGTTTATGAGATCTCTAGTAGTTATTCTTAAATCGGTCAGCAGTACAGCAACAATTCACCAAACCTGCAATACATCCTGGCCTCTTCAGTGATGATTTACACTTTAATTGCTTCTCTGCTGTACTGCGATTACCTCCAGGCGGAGAGTTTGGAGGTTTTAAGAACACAAAGTGTATTAATTTCAGCAGATTTACCTGCACTTTTTTTACTAAGCATCCCCACTTCAGCATGTCTTGACCATCTAAAAATCAATGTAGCACTTAAAATTGTACCTTTTAGGTTTTTAACTGCACCACCTTGCACATATTTCATCAATGGATTTCCCCCAATTGGAATAAAATATAAATGTGCGTTAAGAATTCTAAGGAGCTTCATTTGGCGGCCCATTGCTCGCAATCAGATTTCGTGCTCATTTGGTTATAAAAGTTCAGAGTTGTCCCTTCATGTTTGGTCTGATGACTCCAATCCTCTTCATCAGGATGTTATCTCAGATTAGAGTCTCTGCTCTCTGGTTTTCCAGCTCCGGGGGGAGATGTTCATCCCTCCGAAAAATAATGATACAGTATGAACAAGGAGAGTAAATTAATATTTAAAGTGACATCTTTACATCTTTAATGATGTACACCTTCTCTATTTCAGCGTGTGAGCTCCCCTCTACAGGCGATGGGATCCCCCACCAAGCTGCAGCGCCTGGGATCAGCGTCCTCCGACATGCCCAGTTACGCCACGCTACAGAGGGTGTCCTCGCCCAAACAGTCCCCAAACCGGCTCGCCAAGTCCTACAGGTTGGTTTCGACTTCTGTCTGACCGGTTGATTTAATAAGGGCTGTTTAATAGCAGACCATTATGTAAGACTTTTGTATTGGACCGTAAGCACAAAGGAATTTATCTTCTGATCAATAACTCAGCAATTACCTGGTGCCGAGACTTCTGGCTTTGAAAAACCCTAAAGCTAAACGCAGCTAATTGCCCCTAAGGGGATTGGTAAAATCCTTTTGAATTGAATTAAAGCTTTTAGTCTGTTTTAAAAGAAACGTCCAGCTTGTATTTTTCATGTCGGACTAGCAGTACGCTACTACTTAGGGAATTTTCAAATTGAACTTTAACATGCTGTCCATACTAAGATGGGTCGAAACCAATTGAAGTAGTTCTGCAATGAGCATTACTACAGATGTATTGCAAATGTTATTCTAAATATAGTAAAAACATGGTTAAATGTCTAAAATAAAGTCTTAATCTGGTTAAATATGTGTAAAAATATATTTGTATAGCCTTGGAATTTGACTGAATGCATTGGACTACATGTCGACATAAAAATCTTTTAAAAATAGTATGTTCTGTAACTTGTCTAGGTGAAACTTACAACACATACATCTTGGACAAAGCTCCTGAATTGTAATCTTTACATTGGAAAATACATCCAGTGTGTTCACTTTGCAGTGTAACTGCTGTCTAGTAAAATGTTGTTCAAACCCACACATTTGAATATTGTAGAGATGCCAACATTGTTCAAAGATACAAACCATTGAATGACAGGCTGCCTTTTGAGTTTAATTAATTTCGCTTCAGAAGATTAAAGATAAATGCATGCTTTCTGTTCAAAATACTCTTCAAGCCCAAAGCATTTTACTTTCGAATAAATCTCCCTTCAACAAGTACATCGATTTTGAGTTCCCCTTTTTGTCTTAGATGATATAGATACGTTATAGTCTTAATCTCTTAGTTTTTGACAAAAATACCAACCAAACAATTTCATTTTCTCCTCCTGCAGCACTTCATCGCCCATCAACATGGTTGCATCGGGTGCCGCTGGCTCCTCCTCCCCGCTCCCCATGACAGCCTCCCCAGGGAACCACAGCTCGTCGCCCATCCACCAGCTCAGCTCAGTGGTGGGCAGCTACGCCACCCTGTCGCCCACCAAGCGCATGCTGCATCACATAGGACCAGACGGCTACAAGATTTCCCACGAGCTGTACGCCAACGCAACCCTGCAAAGGCCTGGTAGCCTGGCAGGTAGAGGTCAGGACAATTAAATGATTACTCTCTTATGTGTGGATGTGCGAAATCCATTTGTCATATATCCATTTTTAGAACTTGTCCAATTCAAAAGTAATTGAAATATATGTAGATAGCCTTCTACTCACCTGCCTTAAAGTGGACCTATTATGCTATATTGGAAACATATATTGTAGGGCCATACCTATACAAAACATGTCAGTGAAGTTTTTTGCTTAAAATACCAAACAGTTCACCCATTGTAGCCATGCTTCATACTGCTCATACTCCTCTTTTACAGCCCTGTTAGAGAAATGCGGATTTTGGGTCCTTAGCTTGAAAAAAAAAAAAAGAGGAGGAGGAGCTAATGCCTGATCAGAATTCTACTGGAGATAAAGTTAAATTCTGCTGTGATAAAACGTCATCCTGTTCTAAACCACATCAAAGATTATTTCTGAAACAGTATGGAGCTCAAATGCTTTTTCTCTTGCGGTTTATCACAAGGTGAGTTCTTTTTTTTATTTCCTGCTTTTTAAACACATGTGCTCTACAGTACAGGTTAGCTCTGATTGTTAGCGAGGCTTGCTAATGTAAACAAAGACGAGATTACGTCCAAAACACGTCAGGCATTGTTTCTGATAGCAATTTTCTGTGGGTCTGCTGGCGATTTGACGTCGGCAGCGAATCTGTATCCACTCTGTTTTTAAAAGATTTGGGTACGGAGGAAAAGAGAGAGTGTTTTATTTTCTGACGCTGCATGAGTTCCCCGACGCACCAGGGACACATATTTATGTATAAAAGACATCACAAAGTGCATTTTGCATGATAGGTCCCCTTTAAAGTTACAGAATTACATTAGTGACATGAAATAAGCTTCTTAATTAATAACCAAATACATATTGGATTTGTTATTTTAAAAACCTTTGTTAGTGATTCATTCAGAACTAATGCACAAGAACTATTGCTTGCTTTTTTACAATTTGTTTCACATGTGACATAGTGTATTAGTTTGACCCATCCTTCACCCCTCCCTCTCACGCAGCTCAGTAGAATTTAGCACTCGTCATACATATTCAGACTAACCCTTACCTAAAACCCTAGTAATAATGAGGATAGGCTAAAATTACTTGAATTGCCATTGAATTGCATCTCACACAGACACTTTGGCAATTTGCACCAACTGTGTGTCAGTATAAAGACGGCCACTAGTTAAGTTTCAGGATTTGAAGCCCCCAAGCATGTTAATCTGGCCATGACATGGTAATCAAGATATTACAGTTATTCATTAAATGTGCTTTAAGGGGTAGTTTAAAAAATAGAACTGATTTGCTTTAAATTATGGATCACCATTATTTATATACTGCTAATGATACCTAACCTCAACGTTCCCTGTGCCTTTCAGGCTCCAGAGGTTCCTACAGCAGCCAGCTCAGCCAGCTCAGCCAGCTCAGTCACCTGGGCGCTGAGCTCCGACCCCTGCAGTCCCCTGAACACCACATCGACCCTATCTATGAGGACCGAGTCTACACCAAACCCAACCTTAGAGGACAAGGTATGCTGAAAATAAAGAAAGTATGAGCCACTTCTATGAGGCTGATCAAAACTGATCACCCCCATTAAATTGGCTGATAACATTCAAAACAACAAAAAAGTTGTTGCTCATAACTGATTTATCTATCTAGAATAAGTAAATGCCTTATTACCTTTAATAAATGAAACCATAAAGTGTAACTTATAAACACTTTATGGACATCATTTATTAGTAAGTGGAATCAAAGAGGTAGAAGGAACAGGAGGGAATGAGGAACCTATAAAACACTACAGAGTAGATTAGAGTGAGAAGTGTGCTTCAAATAGTCCAGAATTATAAATAGCAACAGCTGTAAATCACCTACTGACCCTTCTAAATTTAGTAACATAGAGTAAAAGAAGACATCACATGAAACATAGAAGAATTGATGGATCAAAGTATTACTGTACAGCATACTGAGAGGTATACAGAGACATAGGTGATTTTTAATGGTGTAATATTAAAGGTTGCTGTATATTAGAGAGTTCCTCATCCCATCTGATCATGTAGAGCTATTTACCAGATCAGGTAGGCAAATCCAATTGGGGTCTCAATGGCAATTTGTCTCTCAGTCACAGTCTGTTAACTAATACCTTTCAAGGCTGAAAATTAATCTCAATTAATCCCATGGGCGTTAGCTTGGGTGCTTTGAAATCAAAGCAAATCAACCGTGTCCTAAAATGTTGTCAACACTTTGCTGCAGATTTGGTTCCCTGAACGATGTAGGTTGCTGTAAAGAGAAATACAGAGAGAGAAAATATGCAAGAAAAACCTCTCATACCACAAGGTGTTGTGCGTCGGCAACTGTGTTAAATGTTTTTTGTTAGTTTAGATATTTATGTTCCACTTCCTGTTTTATTTTTTGGTCCCTTTTCTTCCTGTCTTGGTTGTTTCCCCGCCATCGTCAGTGTCTGCCCCACCCCTGATTGTTTCCACCTGTGTCCACTTACCTCTAGTGTCCTGTCTCCCTTTGTTTGTTGCCAGATTGTCTTGTGTCTTATGCCAAACTCTCCAGCGTTATCCAAATTCCTCTATATCATTACGGTCATTGTTCACATATAGCCTAATAGTCAGGTAAGATCAGGTATAGTATTTTTCTAGGTATTTTGTAAGGTAATCGTTAGTGTAGATTTATCTTTGTATGTATTTTTCTGGATCTGTCGATCATGTGCTTTTGGTATTCATTATATTTTTGTACTATACTACTTTTCAAGTAAAGAGTATTTTTGATACTTGAATCCTGTGTCTGCATTCGTGCTTTTGGGTCCACTCCTTGTACATTCGTGACAGTACAATCTTGCCAAAACATTTAACACAGTTGCCGACGCACAACACAAGGTTAGGTTCCAAAATAATTGAGATTCACTTTTTTGATTAAAGGATTTGAGGTTGTGCTGGCTCACCACACACACACACACACACACACACACACACACACACACACACACACACACACACACTACACTACGACACTACACGACACACACTACACTACT
>NW_011365381.1:286317-287607 GCF_000735185.1 Notothenia coriiceps | reverse complement strand
TGTTGGAGTCGTGTACTGGTGGTGGTAGTTAGTGGTTGTTGTTCCCTTTCGCAGGTTTGCCTGTAACTTTTCCAGGGCGGTGGACGCTACTTGGGAGTAGTGTTGTCACGATACCAACATTTTGGTTTCGATACCGATACCAAGTCAAGAATTCCGATTCTTTTTCGATACTTTTCTTAAAAAAAGGGAAACAGTCTTAAATTGTATTATTGTGCTTTGTTTCACAACAGAACCATAACACAAACTTTTAAACAATGAGAACAATAAACAAAATAAATGACAATAATTCGTATTAAATCAAATTAAGCATCATCTCAAACAACTTTTTGGTTTTATAAAATATAATTTTTTNTCATTACTGGATCCGCGAGCTGCTGGCATAATAGATGGCCCGATCGGGCAACCAGCAGGTGAGGCTTCATTGCCCGAGCTAAATACTAGATGGCCCCGGGCCATCGGGCAGCCCTTAATGTCGAGCCCTGCAAAATGTACATTGCAGATGTTAGCCACATTGGTAAGTTAGCTAAAAAGATAGCCATATTAGACAGTTATCATTGCCATTAATTGCCTCGTCAAACTACGAAAACGTTCGTTTGTCACAAAATAAATTACACTTTTTTGACTTAGATTTGAGGGCATGGGCTTAAGCATGATGTAATTATGTTATCTATCACATTCGCAAACCTGTCTGTCTTTAAATTCTTTTAAACAGCTCTGGATGCCGGTCGGCGGGTGCCTAGCCAAGTTTGATGTGTTGGCTCCCTTGGTTTGCAGGGATCTGAAACATGTCTTACAGACAGGCCTCGTGGTGTCCGTAGGCTTGCCCTCACTGTGTTAGAGATATAATATTATCATTTTAGGCTTCTTGGAAGTTCTGTAAGAGTTGGTGAGGTCCTGATAATTTAATCCGGGAAATTACTCTTACCCACTAATTGACCTAACCGAAGTTATTGAGTCTATGTAAGTTTACTGCTTGGCTCAGATCCACCAACGTCAGCAAGGTCTCCCCTCTATTAACTCCTGAAGAACCAGGTTCAATGAACTGCTGTTTCAATTCAGACAACTCTCTTAAATCTGTTTAAGCGATCCCGAAGGATTTTGATATCAGTAAATGAGGTGTGGCCCTNTATACTAAACTTATCATGCTGTGTTCATGTTCTAATATGAAACCTTAATTCACAGTTTTACATTTATTACCATCATTTTTAACTTCAACTGCCCAATTCAGTTGTGATTTTTATAGAATTTTAGAGGTCTTACCTCATAAAAGATCGGTGATAATAAAAAGCA
>NW_011365381.1:273403-286196 GCF_000735185.1 Notothenia coriiceps | reverse complement strand
TTTATTACCAAAATTATAATTTCAACTGCCCAATTCAGTTGTGATTTTTAAATCTCCCGATAGAATTTAGAGGCATTTCCTCATAAAAGACCGGTGATAATAAAAAGCACATTCAACTTTTCATTCACCAAATCAATTCACATCAATTCCATACCTTTTTTCCGACACAGATGGCGGGTACTAACATTCACAAAAACATACCTATCTCCCGCAGGTATTCGGAGGAAGATTCTCACAGGTAGCGGTTACTAATACTCACAAACACATCTCAATTCATTCCACTCATTCACAAAGTAATTCACTCAACTTTCAACAAAGAAAATCAAGAGATATGTACCAAGTTTGAGAGAACCTTACCGAGAGCTATTAACCCAGCTCTGAGTCCCAGAGCCTACCGGGAGAGAGTATAGCAGGGGAACCCCCCTCTCTCTCTGCTTGCTCCCAAAAAGAAAGTCTCTTTATGCTCAAAAAACCGGATAGAAAACCCCAAAAACACCTCCTCCACACCCATATTTGTGGAAAACTGGGCATGGCCTCTGATGTACAGGACTGGACATGACCAGACATATTCTATTGGCTATGGCATAAGACACACCTTCCCATGTTTGTGTAAAAAGGACATGACCCCTGCAGGATTTGCAAAATATTAATCTTGGCTATGACATAACCACCTTTTTGAGGCCTCCATGTATTTCTCCTTATGTCCGGAGCCCCCCTCCCTGTGTACTGCTGTGAGAGGAGAGGGAAGAAACTGCCTACTCTCTTATCAGAGAGTAGGGCATAAATCATTATAGGCCTTACACTCAATTTAACAAATTTAACAAACCACTTGTGTTTTGTTTATACTGTAAATATAGAAAAACCTCAAATATGAAGCATTTTCATTGTGGGTTATACAAGAATATAATTGATTATATTTGATTATAACTAACTTTCGTTATTAGTATTCAACATACTATGAAGATCTCAACAAGAGAGTAAGAGAAAAATGAAAATGTTTTTGAACATTAAGCATCTAAACATGTCACAGTAGAGGCACAAAAGAAAATTATGAAAGTTATGAATACTTTTTTGCTAAAATAAGCCGTAACTCTCAAAGTTGCTTTTGTTCTTGTCTTGAGCGTCTCACCTTGATATTCAGGAAGTATCATCTCCCACATTCTTCAGATTTATAGAAGACAACGTTAACTAGACAACGAAAAAAGAGAAAGAAATATCCGGCTTCACTTTTAGTTGGTCCCTAGAAACCTTCACAGTCAAGGAAACAAGATATTTCATTGCTGTTGGCGACAGATAATCTACATCGATAAGCCCCACCCCCTCTTCTCCCTCTCTCTGATCCCTTACCTCGATTCACTCTCACATCACATCTTTCTCACGATAATCAACTGTGCTTCTTTCTTCACACACACTCTTACACACATGTGTAGGGTTAGTCAGCTTAGTGTGTGTGTGTGTGTGTGTGTGTGCGCCTAAAGCATGCCTTAAAGCAAAAGCTGTGATAGACCTTTGTTACACGCTGAAACCTAAGCAGCTCGGGCAGTAAAAAGGAGCGACCCTTTACTCTTGTTATAAACCTTCCTATAATAACGCATACGACCAGACTTGTACCTTAAATATTAGTGCAATACCAACTATGGCAAGCACTTACTATGTATTCAAAGGTTTTATTGTCTTCTGCACATAAGCTACAGTGTAGAAATGGCAATGAAATTCTTCTGACCTGAGCTGTATGAAACCTATGATAAAATATGGGTGGGATATAATGTGAAACTGTGACCCTTAAGAGCTTTTGGGAAATTGTATTTGTGTAAGATCGCTATACTAGAAATATGAAATAAAGGTTCATTTTGTTTGTTTTAAATATATATGAAAACATATGAAGTGTTCCAAAACTGTATTTTGAGTTATTGGCATATCAACAAATGTTGATTAGATTTTCAAAGAGTTTTTCTAACTTGTAGAACAGAACTGGTTTCAGTTTCCTTGGCACTGTTATTTCCCTGAAAAGGCTTTATAACCCCGGTAAGAGCATTAGTGATGTTGGATGATAAGGCCTTGCTTCCAGTCAGCATTCCAGTTCATCCCAAAGGTGTTGGATGAGGGTTCAAATCAGGACAGGCCAGTCCTTCAACACTCAACTACTATATACAGTAATTGGAAAACCATATGGAGCAGGCTTTGCATATGGCGACATTGTCATGTTGAAACAGGGAAAGGCCCAAACACAGCTGTTGGTTTGGCCTAAAAAGACAAGACATTGAGTTACTTCTCTCAGTCCAGTACAAATCTGTGTATTCAATAAGTATTTATTTTTTCTTTGTTGTTGTTTTCCTTCCTATTAGTTTTACTCTGCTCCAACCAGAAATCTCCTCTCTCTTTCTGTCTATTTCTTTGGTGAGCATTTTAAATCAGGCATCCACTAGCTAGAAAATTTGCCTAACAGGTTCATCTACATGCATACACACACACTATTATATCTCTGCACATTTCACAACACTGTCTTTTCCTTGTGTCTCTTCAGGGAGTTTGGCTGGAGGGATCCAGAGCTTCCAGAGGTGATTCAGATGTTGCAGCATCAGTTCCCATCAGTCCAGTCCAACGCTGCTGCTTACCTCCAGCACCTCTGCTTTGGAGACAACAAGATCAAATCTGAGGTAATCATTTCTGTTTAATCTAAAACACATACAAAAACAAACGTCTCATTATTTTCTCTAACATGCAGATAGCAATGCAGATACTGCAGTGTTGGATTTTTCTGCTGAGGTTTTAGAAGCTGAACATAATTTCTGGAAAGGTACAGGATGCTGCTGTTGAGTTTTTCAAAGTGGGATTTTTCAGTACTTTGAGTACCACTGGCAAGATTCCAGGGGACAAGAGTTCTTAACAAAAAGTGAGTGGTGAGTGTGTGCTCGCCTGAAAATGTTTTTAATGGTCATGCTACAGACCAACGGAGAAGTAAACCTATCTTTCCACAGTGCCTTTTGCTGCTAGGTCCGCAAACTAGTCCCAATTATATCATAACAGAGAACAATCCAGGAATGTAGAGAGTATATTTTACCAAAAATGTCAAAAATACACAAAATGTTTTGGTGATATTTAGACTAATTTGGCTAGGGAGATCAAGAAGCCCATTTCTTTGAATGTCTTTGTTCTTTCAGAATAACCAACAAAGCTTAAAGGGGCCCTATTCTGCTCATTTTCAGGTTCATATTTGTCTGTTGAGCCTCTACTGTGACATATTTACATGCTTTAATGCGCTTTATTTTTCTCATACTGCCTGGGCTGCAGCACCTCTTTTCACCCACTGTCTGAAACCAGAGCCCAGTCTGCTCTGATTAGTTAGCTGGCCTGCTCTTTTGTGATTGGTCAACCGCTTAGAGATCTCCCACCCCTGAGCCTATCAACTACAAAGTGTTGGAGGGCTAGACAATAGAAGCGCGAGTATAACTTGAAGTCATTACGTCACAGACCTTCGGACTTAAGCCTTTGCAGACCATTCACATTCACAACAATCTATATAACGCACTACAGGAAAGGATCACAAAGGCCCCTTTAACACATTGTTAATGACCAAACATTGAGCAGGCAGGTTGTAAGTATGGCTCATTTCAACAGGCTCTTTCATCAATAATAAAAGTTTCGACACGTCTTCATTGAGAGGAAACTCAGTCCCACGTGAGCAGCTGTCTGTGCGCCACCAAACGCACCATTACGCACACTTAACCAAACTCAGAGTGCAGCGTCTATCCTTCTGTCCTTTAGAGCTGTCATCACTCACAAAACTGTTCTGTCTGTCTCTTCAATGTCAACTCCATTCAGCTCAATTCCTCTTTATTAATCCCCATGGAGACGATGGATTTGAGGGCAAACAGAGTACTTCAAACAACAGTCGGCCAACAGGCAATAAAAATAGAGCAGACAGAGAGACGGATGAGACAGAAGACTGATGTTGAAAATGCCGTAGAAGAATAGTAGTATTAAAGAGCAGGGCTGGCAGAATGCAACCCACAGGCCAGATTGTTTTCGCCCTTGAGATGCCTGAATAATAATAGATGGGATGCAGAGGGATATGTATGCGGCTCACTGCCTGTTCGGTCTCCTAGCACTTGATGCAGATGAAGTTATAGAATTGCATGCTTGATTTATTCTATTAGGCCGCGATCACACAGAGATGCATCGCAAAAGGTACAAAAGCTTCAAAAAAGGCCTTCGAAGAGGGTGGTTCCTTGTGCATTTGGACTAATAATATAAAAAATGATTACATATTTTTGCGCCTTACATCATCAAGCTTAAAATCAGATGGTCTCCTTACCTGCAGCAAAACAGGAAAGGGTTTGTAAAAAAAACCGCCTCTTCCTTGATTTGATTTGCTTCCTTGGCCATGTTCGACATTGTCGTTCGGTGGGATTTTGAGCCTTGGACTGGAAAGTTAATAATAATAATTTTAGAATATATATCTCTATCGGCGTGTCAGAAAACCCCACGCCAGGCATTCTTCACCATAGGATAACAATGATTTTGTTACGGTGTGTGAAGGAAGCAGGACCCAAATGCAGATTAAAGTGACAAAATAACTCCTTTATTTCAAGGCTAAACTCTTAACTAAGACTGAACAGAACACTCGCCGAGGAACAAGCCATATCTCAAGACGAACCAACAAAGACAGATAGAAAAACCAGAACTTAAATACAGACAAGACTAATCATACAAACAAGACACAGCTGAGGAGAAAACACAGGGACACCAGGTGAACACAATCGGGTAAATTAGACACACCAGGGAAACTAACGACAGGGAACCACAGACAGATTTAAACAAGACAAAACACAACGCAGACGGAAAACCAAAGACAGATCTAGACAAGACACAACGCAGACAGAAAACCAAAGAATGATCTGGACAAGACANCCATTTGTATCGTAATCTCACGCGGCCCTCAAATCTTTGACAACCTGATCAAGCAGCCAGACGCTCGAGAGGACGTCATTGAGGGATCAACGCTGATTGGCTTTCGTGAGACGCGTCACGTGAATTTGACGCTCGACGCGGCCCCTTCAATCGCCTCAAGTTGCGTGATTCGCACGCGTCCACGCTTCGTGCGCGCGTCGGAGCGAATTCGCATCTGTCCTCTCTGCTGACTTTACATGTAATCCGCCGCAAAAAATTCGCATCTCGTCCGGTGTGAACGCAGCATTACTAATCTACCGACACAATTTTTCTCTGGTGTCGGAATGTCTCGCGATGTTAGTGAATTCTTAAAAACAAAACACCATTTCATTCCGGGATAAAATTAGTTGCAACTGCGTTGCTGAGAATTGTAACGGGTAGTATATTACCCACATTTCATTAGTAATGCGTTACATTACTTCGTTACAGCAAAAAGTAATACATTCCTGTAACTCTGTTACTTTTGTAACGCGTTACACACAACACTCTTCTTTATACATCCATGGGTACAACTTCAGATAAAAATGAACACATAATGAAATATGACCCCCGGTTTGATGATTGACAGGTCACAGAAACAATGGGAGCTATCTACCCTTACCCACAATTTAAAGTAATTCACACAGACTATCTCCTCTTTACTCTTCTCTCTGTGTGGAGCAGCAAGTTCAGCCGTCAGAACAAAGTGAAAAACAAACAATGGCATCAAATATTATTAAAATGTCGGGTAGTAATACATTTATTTATTTTCTTCTCAGAGCGTACCAGAATACGTAGTTTATATGTTAGTATTTCAAAAAATCTCCTGGGGGAGAATCCCCCCAGACCCCCTGCTGGGGATGGGTTTTCAGCATGTGTGCCTTTTTGTGTTACAGTTCAGCTTTGATTCCATCATCTCATTAAACCTGTTTTAAAAGCATTCTTTAGTTCTGTGAAGGGATATAAGGGATACATGCACTGTACTTCACTTTAATTAATATTGTATGCTGAAAGGCGTATATATTACAGCGCAATTTTTTCTTGAATAGATTTCAGTGGTTCAAAATTTCGGGTCGCGATTTATTGACAAAGGAAAAGGTGGGTCCCGAGGCCCGACCAGTTGAGAACCACTGGTCTAGAGATCTCCTTAGCAATCGTTGTTAACACAATAGGGCTCAGTGCTCCAATTCCTGGCGACTTCCCTCATCAAGCTAACACTAGCTTATTACAGCTACTGTTAGCAGCTATTAGCAATTAGCAACAACTAAAGCCTTCTGTCCGGAAACTATCAGGAAACCTCATTGATCAAAGGAAGTCAGTGTAGCATCAAAATGTTTTGACAATTTAAGCTGTTTTTAAGTTTTATTAGGTATATAATGTTGCTTTAAGTTGTCACTGTAGTTTGACATTTGTCTTTACGTTCGAGTTCTTTTTATTATTTTGATTCCTCACTTTTTTTCTTTTCTGTTATTTTTCATTGGTGTTGTTGCTTTTTCTCATTGTATCGTTTTGTACTTGCATCCTTGTGGTGGCACTTGTTTTCCGATTTCTTTTTTCCCCCTCACCCCGCCCATCCTCGGCTACATCAAAACCAGTGGCAAACCAATTGTACCAAGATGTCCTCAACTATCTGATCTTTCCCTACTCTCCACTTCCTGCTTTAGCCCCGTCTTCCCCTGGTGTCGACCCAATCCCCTTGCAGCGAACAGGAAGCCAGAGCGCCGCGGGAACCTTTCAGAGAGGCAGCTTTGCCGCAGGAGGTGGGGCTGCTGACTATGGAAACCCGTACCGCACTCTGCAGTTCTGCCCATCCACCGAATCGCCTTACAGCAAGTCGGGCCCAGCACTCGCCCCTGAGGCCACCCTAGGCCGGTCTCCATCGGTGGACAGCATCCAGAAGGACCCAAGGTGAGAACAAAAAGACAAATGTCCAATCAGCTCTGACTTGATGATGAAGCCCGTTTGTTCCGCTCCCTTTCCACTTTCACTGAACTTACTGAGGGCCAGATTCACCGGTTTAAACATAATTATATACACATTAAGCTTTATAATTGAAGAGTGTCAAAGTTTAAATTTGTAGCATGGTGACTGCAGTTTGTAACACTTCAACAGATAATTGACTGTCTGAATTTGACGGTCCATTCCGGTAAAAGGCTGGTTGAATCTGGGCTTTAGTATAAGGCACACATCTCGCCACATCTTTCACTGTCCTCTCTAGTTTACCTGGTGTCGGGGTTTGTTCACACTGCCGTACAAATTCCTGCGCACACCTTTTGGTCCAATTTAAAAGTTTGGAGTGGAGTGTCTCAGTGCAATCAGTAACGTTCTGTGTATTAGGCAGACACCGTTAATGCGGGAAGTGCATGGAGTCTGCTTTGAGACCAAGAGAACGAAAGTGGGTGTTTGAGAATGAGGGAAAGAAAGAGAGAGAGACAGTGACAGATAGACGAAAAAAGAGCAACAGAGAGATGTATACAGAGCCGCTTTAGTAGATTTTGTATCATTCTTTTGTCCTAGTTATAATCAAGTTTGATATACTATTCCAATTGTGTCATGGATTTTTCTTTCTTAGTCTTTTTTTTCTGTCCTATGACTGCACAGACATGCTGTCACAGATATAAGCAGCCTAATTAAAGTTGAAGTGTCTCTCTTTGTGATATTTCAGCTCAGGTTTAAGCAGACATTTTTTTTTTCTTCTAAAATGTCATATTTCCAAGGACGAAGTCACTTTGTGCTGAACGGCTTATTATATGTTCACATTTGGAAGCATAAAGAAATGTTTCTGTGTCATTAGGATAGGTGACTTTGTTGTAGTTGCCATGGCTCTTTCCTTCACTCATTGTCCAAGTGTTTATTTCTCTGTGCACATTGCACCCACATTGTCTGTTTGTTCAATCTTGAGCTTCAGCATCATTGTTGTGTAGCTTCCAGCATCAACATATCTGCACTGCTACATTCAAAGGACTGATTTCTGATGCATGCCATTGTGCTTTACCTTCATAACGTGCAGTGCTTCCACTGTAGGAATGAAAACATGCTATTTGTCCATATTATGTTGAAGGGAGGGTCCCTCAAGATTAAAACATATATATATATATTAACTTATATATGAACATTGGGTTTCTGCATTAGTCAAATGTAACAGTTTCAAGAGACCAAAACTAACGATGTTATGTGAGTCCATCTTTCAATATTCTGGCTTTCCTATGTCTTTATCAGACCCTATACCATGTATTCCTACGAAATGTATAATTCCATCATAGCAGTTTTTTGGGGACTATTTTAAGTTGAAAGTTATTGCCCACTTGGTACTCTATTCCAGTCCATCTCAAATGGGCGTACTTATACCCCTTTTTCCCTATCAATATTGTTTTGAGATTGTCCTTGGTGGAAAAAATAGTTTATCATGGCTATATGATTGAAAAAAGTTCAACAAAAACATTGCTCTACTTAAAGCAGGAGGGCATTTTATTTCCAGGCCCTAGCTCGGAGCACACCCATGTTCGAACTGGGCTTTCTTTGTCTCTCAACTACACACTTGTAAAGTTTTTTTGACACCAAGTTAGTGCACTGGCATTAAGTGCCAGCCAATGGTCCCTTCATCCACCATGCTTGGACTACGCCCATTTCAAACTCAAACCATGATAGGGTCCCGGAGACAAATTCTGTCCACAGACAGACAGAGAGAAATATAAACACCTGGCAAACTACTCAAAACCTCCTCTGCACTGTTGTGGTAACAAGCTATATCAGTTTGGATTATAAAATAAATACTTGTCAATTAAATCCTTTGTTGGTTTTGGTCTTATTATAGGATTTGTGACAAAAAGAAAAAAGACTACAACCAACCTCTAAACAAACAGAGATTTACCAATTGGTCAATGTAGTTCTTAACACTAACACCATATTCATATTAGATTATGCCTGCATGCCTTAGGCATGATCTATGTGTAATTTATGGGTGTGTGATATATCAAAAACAAAAGCAGATTAAGAAAACTGAACTTTTACTGACAATTAACAAATGACCTTAATATGAAATTAGTGATCATTTTTTAAATACAAACATGTTCAGGTAACCAACCATTTCATAGATAATTCTCAGTTGATTTTCAAAATATAGCAAATGTAGATATTTTGTATCCTGTCTAAATTTACCCTACAGGCGTAACAGCTTAGCTTGTCATTTACTCACCATTTAGCTTAGTCGTTCAGCCGTGCTTTTCTGAGATAAAGCTAGTCATTTTCAATGACACAAACATTTTTTAATAAAATACACTTTAAGGATTTTGTCATCTATAGTCACCAGCACGGTTGCAAACATGCCAATCTCATAGTAACTTGATGTATTGCTCAAAACAGTATGACATGTCTGAGCGATTAGCATTAATAGCACTAAAGGTATTTTGATAATTGGCTCTAAAATGGTCTGTTTGTATCCTAGGACCCTCTCTTTAACTAACATACCCACCATCTCCTCACCACCCGCTCTAAATGCATGCGCCTCACCAGCCCACCTCCTCCACCATTGCCTGATAACCAAATGTTGAGAGAGAAAGATAGTGTAGTGGCTATATATTGATTTATATTTACTGATCATTACTTTTATGACGGTTATTGAATAATTTCTTGCCAGACAGCCAACATATACCTCTCTTGTTTCTCTCTGCCTGTCCCCCCTCGATAGGTACGACCCAGAATTCCTTGTGTGGAATCAAAATCAAGCCGAGCAAAGAATGACAAAGTAATCCAACTATTTATTTATACACATACATTCTGTCTATCTATCTATCTAACCTGTCTCATTCACTGACTCTTTCCATCTTCTCTATATGACACCAATGTCAGATGTTAATGACCTCATGACAGTTCCCATATGTATCGTCACCCATTTTACATGGCGTTATAAAGATTCTAAATTGGATTACTGGCAATAAAATTAAAATAAAACTACATCAATATACATAACATTAAATTACATGCTTTAACTGAAAACACTTAGAGACAAGTTGCATTCTTTAAAAAATAGAATCAGTCTTAAGTAACAAAGTAAATAATGACTTATTTGCCATTTAAAGAAATATCGTTTCTGTTTCTTTTTTGTATAAACATTCCTCATTCTCTCCTTTGGCTATCCAACCATCCCTCCATCAATTTTTCTATCTGTTGATTTTCTGGTCATTCATTTGTCTCCATTGTCTGTCTGTCCTGGTAATATCTGAAGGTGCTTTGTGAAGTTAGTCGTGGAGCTTGCCCAGTGTAAATGTTGGCACGGTGTGTTGAGTATTTGGTATAGATGTTCTTATTTGTCTCGAACAAGTACATGTATATTTTCGTAGTTTGTCATTGTTGTTTTGTTGCTACTTCCTGTCTGATTTTAGTGGTAGAGAAATGTATCATGTCATATATGGAAATTTTTGGATATCATTAAATCAAAAACATATACTTGTTTATGCAAATATCACGTTATCTTGTACAATGGGTACTTTCCTTTTTCGGTGTGAAAAGTGGAGGAAACAAACAACTGTGTAAGCGAGGAGAAGGAATTACCACAGCACACACACAGTACACTTCTGGCTTTTTCCACACAAAGACAACATAGCATTTGCTACAGCACAGAGAAAATGCTACTGTTTAAATTGGATAAACATTGAATGAATACATTCTGAGCAAATAAAACTGTAGACATGTGATCCTGTATGGGCGGATGGGTGGGTCTTTTCAAAGAAAGGTTGAATACGTTTTTTGAATCAAATATAATTTTTGCTTAAATTGCCCAGCATAACCATCCTGTATTTCACTCGTACATCCAAGTATGTCAAGGTTTTTTGCAGCTTTTTTTTCAATTATCTCTGTGGTTTTCTAATCCAGCACAAGGTGACCTAACCCTGAACTGTCTCAGATGGATTAAAATGTAATGGATGGACTCAATGTAGAGATATAAATCAGCATGGGCACATAGATGAAAGCTGTGTGGTCATGTTTACTGTCTGCAGCTGGCCCCCTAATGATCCCTTTATCCTGAAAAAGATAACATAATGTAGTGAAAAAAACATAATATAGCTGATTTGTCAAGCCACATAGTCTGGCAAATCAAGGCGCGTTACTGTGGACACAGGCACTTATGCACTCCAACACATTTTCTCCTTCAGGCTGCCAATAATTTTTGGAAATGTTCCTCGCTAGCCAAAACTAGGATTTGTGCTAGACTGGATCCGACACGATCATAAAATACCTCATTTTATTTCATGCTCATAAGCACAGCGAGAACCTCTGATCCATACTCAGTCACAGGGTTGAGATGGACTCCGTGTGCTGTGCTTCTCAGCTCCGCGTGACATCTCCAGAGGGCCAGTCAGTCAGCCATGCCATAACACACACACACACACACACACACACACACACACACACACACACACACACACACACACACACACACACACACACACACACACACACACACACACACACACACATTTTATAGGGTAAAAGTAAAATGTTGTAAAAAACTCTTAATATGCATGTGTGCCGACCTTTGTTCTGTTCAATTCAGTTACCTTGAGGCAGTCTTAAGTATTTCAAGTCTACAAAAGGAACAAAGCTAAGAGTCGCTCTGAAAATGTAGTGTAAATATTGAATATATAATATCAACTAATAATGTTCAACACTTCTCCCTTGAGATCAAACTGTAAAACTTCTAAACTGTAGATAAAGCAAAACTCTAACACAACTTTTTGAACATGCTTGATATAGAATAATACATTATTGCAACTTAAAAATGGCAAAAACCCTATTGAGATTAAGTATTTGCATCTAAGAAAAAGACAAACTTGAAGTATAAAATCATAATTAATAGTAAGGGCTTTATTATGCTTTTTTGGGTTTTCCTTTTTCCACTGTGTGTTTATAGGTGTTATTTACATAAATGGTCAGAGGCTAAAATCCCATTAGGCGCGTTCACACCGGAGTACTTTTTCCGTTTGGTTCCGTTAGTACCTCTTATTTTGCGTTCAAACCAAAAAGAGTGCTTAGTGCCAGGAACTTTTACCCCCATTTTTAGTGCCTGCTAGAGAGGTGGTACTTTCCTGGGGAGGAAAAAGTACCAATTTCTATTGGCTGGGCGGTTTGCAAACCACGTCCTGTAAAACTCTGAAAAGTTTTATGAAGCCGCCATTGTATTTGCTGGCATTTGCATTTGCTGGCATTTGCATTATTAGCATTAGCCCCGCTTACCAACGGAGAGAGAATAACTTATGGCAACACAAACAAAAATATGGGAGCGGTGGAGATGAGGAGGTGTCGGCGTTCTGGCAATTTACTCGGAAGGCTTCAGTAGAAGCTGCTGGGAGTCCCAGCAGCTTCTACTGAAGCCAGTCCCCAACTCCGGGGACTTCCAGCCGGGGACTTCGGGCGGCAGTATACGCTGTGAAGTTGTTTGCAGCCTGCCAGTAAACCCAGAGCAGAAGAAGACGGAGTGACGTCAGCGGCTCATTTGCGCAATCTCCCTCAGGGAAAAGTACTCCGGTGTGAACACGATTGGTACTTAGTGCCCTGGGGTAATAAGTGCCGGAGCAGACTGGGCTCTGGTTTCAGACAGAGGGTGAAAAGAGGTGCTGCTGCACAGGCAGTATGAGAAAAATAAAGCATGTAAACAGCAGATGCAAAAAAAAAAAGAACCTAAAAACGAACATAATATGTCCTCTTTAATCACCACATACAATACATAGCTATATATCACAGTAGAGCATACAGACCAGCGACGTGCGGTCAGGGGAGGCAGGGGAGGCAGAGCCTCACCTGTCATACTCCAATGTAACGGAAAAACAACTAAAGACAAACTAAAAAGTAATAATAATAAAATGTC
>NW_011365381.1:267584-273363 GCF_000735185.1 Notothenia coriiceps | reverse complement strand
TTGTCCTGATCCATGTATTTAAAAACCTGTCTGAAAATGAGCTGATCAGATTTTGGCCACTTTATGATGTCATAACGATTTTTTTGGCTTGTGTAACCATGAGCCAATAACCAACCAAGGTAACCCCCACCACCTTATCACCTGAATCTCCTCCATGGTGTTATTTTTAACCAAATACCCCTCAGAGGGATGTGGGGAGTGGCTCCTTATTTTCATCTAAAGTAACAGACAGAGAATCAGCACTTTTGGAACAGGGCTGAAACAGAGGGGATTATGGGATGCTATAATGATCTGTTTGGTATTTGGAGCTAAACACTTCAGACATGTTTCGTATATATCTGAGACCTATAATATATTGAAAAACTGTATAATAGGGGACCTTTAAGGCAAGAGAAAACTGAACAAAAGTTACCTCGCATAATTCTGATTATTATATTAAAACTTTCCTTTTCACAGTTTTAATAAACATCTTTACGGCCCTTATTGTTTTCTTTTTTTCTGTGTTTTCCACACAAAATAAGCAATTATAAAACAATCCCTTGGACAATTGGACCTTGTGATGAACATTTTTCGGATAGACAAAACTTAAATTAATCCAACATAATGATACCTTTTGTTTCCTTCTTAATCAAGGTACATCATTAATTATCCTACTTATTGTAATTAGTATTTTGATTGACTTATAATTGCTTTGTTTTCAAAAATAAATTTCAACCAAGTTTGTTGCATGAATATCTAACATCTTGTCTCTACATAATAATTTTCCAACTGGATTTTGTCATCCAGAGTGAATCATCTGTGATAAGCTTCATGCTGATGTAGCTTTATCTAGATCACAAGAGACACAATGGGTCTTGTTTTTAAAGCAAGCAGTCTGCCCTACATTCTCTCTTCGTCTAGACAGGGAGGGAGGGCTGCAGACACTTAGAGGGGTGATGGGACAGAAAGTGCAGCGGATGGCATAATAATAAATCTCGCATCACAGCACACTTTGTTTACAAGTGGTGACAAACGAGAAATGAATATTAACAGAAAATAATTTCTTACAATCCTGGCATCAAAAGTGTGAAATTATTTTCTCAAGTGGACAGTAACAAGCCCTGTTGTCTTCTGATATTATTTAAACACCAACATTTGTAGTTCAATCGAAGGGGAAATTGGAACAAATGCACTAATACCGTCCTCCCTCCTCCGTCCTCAGATCCGGCGACAGGGTGGGATCCAGCTGCTGGTGGACCTGCTGGACCACCGGATGACGGACGTGCACCGCAGCGCCTGTGGAGCCCTGAGAAACTTGGTGTACGGCAAAGCCAACGACGACAACAAGATCGCCCTGAAGAACTGCGGAGGCATACCGGCTCTGGTCCGACTGCTGCGGAAGACCACAGATGTGGAGATCAGGGAGCTGCTCACAGGTAAAAACTGTTCACGTAAAGTTACTGAATGTGCACCAGGGATTGAGCTATTTCCAAACCTCTTTCTTTAACACTACCCTGCAGCTTGTGATGCTAAAAGTCTGTCCGTGTAATCACTTTTTCAGGTTAGAGTTGCTTCCAATTACTTCTCATACTTAAGTGGCAGCTTATAGCTCAGCTGCTTATCAAAATGTACCGATTACGAGTGAGTAAAGCAAAGTGCAAAATCTATAAATGAAAACCCCCATATACTCCTTCATATTGAGTATTACAGTTTGAATCGTTTTGCAAATCTTTTTGGCATATTGTATTGTATAGTATTTTCAAACAATTTAACTACTTTTAGGCGAAACAAATGAAATATGTGGTTAAATATAACAAAGACTCATTAGTGCAAGAGCTGTAAAATAGCACATTTCTAAAATACCTATAATTATAACTTTTATTGGCAAGAACTACAGTATATCAATAGATAAGTATGTCACAATCTTAAGAGTAAAATAAAATTGTGTATTTATACAATTGTGACACTGATAATTGTGGAAGAAAATACAGACGGCTTTGTTATTTAGCGTTATAGACTTTGTAATGGGCTTCTAAGTGCTTTATCAAAGAAGATTGCATAACATAGAGTTGAATGAATTACATTACTGTATGCAGTTACGTGTTCATAATTAATTCATAGTGAGAAATCATCTTAAGTTCCTGTAAAGTATTTATCTATAAATGACATGAAAACACTCAATCATAATGCAAATATTCATAGTTGCATACATACTATATATTAACCTCTCTGCACATACAGTACACATCCATATGTTGCCTCTTATGTACACTCAGATAGGGAGCATTCACTGAATATCCAGTTATACAACATACAGATCACACTGTACACTAGTGTTGTCACGATACCAACATTTTGGTTTCGATACCGATACCAAGTTAAGAATTGCGATTCCGATTATTTTTCGATACTTTTCTTTTATTATTTTCATGATCAATACAATTATAGTTTATCTGTTAAGTGATTTCTTGCAACATGGTCTCTTCTTTATACTTGAGTTTATTTGATAGTTAACTTTATATTTTATTAACATGTAATAGTACAGTAGCGTAATATAAATAATTATTGACTAAATGTACATTGCAGATGTTAGCCACATTTGTAAGTTAGCTAAAAAGATAGCCATATTATACAGTTATCATTGCCATTAATTGCCTCGTCAAACTACAAAAACGTTCGTTTGTCACAAAATAAGAGAGCTGAGCGCTGAATACACACGACTCTGATTAAAACAGCGCTTTCCCCCGTCATTCTTAAAGTACCGATACTAATGAAACGGAGGAATCGTAACGTTTTTAACGGCAGGGTATCGCGGTACCTTTCAAGTATCGGTACACTGTGCAACACTACTGTACACCCAGCTACACTTGAGCACAAATGCAGAAATGAGTGTGTGAATTGTTTACCAGCTGCCTGCTGTGTCAAACTAAGATTCTCCGTAAAGGCTGCACTGCATTCTCTTTCTCTAAACACACATTTCATCCACATTAAAGTGTTTTCAGGATTGATTAATTTGAGGTTCCAAACCCTTCAAGGTCTTGGTTGTAAACTCACCCCCAAAAGGATTATAGGATTACCAACAGTGCCTCCACTAGTTTTTTTTTTGAATAGCTTTTACTTTATATTTCCTGGCAATCCCCTTTCTAATTGGCATTCACACTGACGGCCAGGGTAAAAGGACTTTACCTCTGGAGAGGGATGGTGAGGCGACAGACCTAAAAGAGGAATACCACTCCATTTTCAAACTGATATACATTCAAAATCCTAAGGAGGGTTTCCGCCATTCCTGGAGCCAAATGAGAACAAATGAATTTCTGTAATCAGCACCCACGCTCATGAAAACATCTCTGCTGTAGGCCTGTCAGGAACATGGTATTTCAGGACATGTCAGAGAGCAAGGTGTCAGTTCTTCTGCTTGGTTGAACAGTTTAATCACTGTGTTTTAGGGTGGAATCAGGAAAACTGATGCCTTGAGCCACTACCAATTATATTTATGATTAAGCATTTCAACAGATTACAACAATTTGGACCAACTCTGTTCAATTCTAGCCGAGTTGGAGCCGACAGTCGGTACATAAAATTATTTTCAACAATTTAAATCATGAAAGTGAAGGTTTTACCATAAAAACTGTGAAAGTCTTCATCAGCAGATGGAGTTTATTGAGATGGATCGATGACATGCATGCTCAGTAGCTGCTTTTCATCTTCCAGCAGCAAGTTCTAAAAGTCATGAAACTTAAATTAAATTAAATGATAACAGCTACTGACAAACAGTATTAACGATCCATCCAAACAAACAGGAAAGGATACATCTGTGAGCATTACTGAGTGAGAGTTTATTTTGTAACCCAATTGTTTGGACTTCGGTGCAGAGCATCGGATCATTAGAGAGGATCTTGTCTATTATTCAAGTTCATTAAAGCTGAATTGCAGTTTACATTTACAGAACCTTTAGTCCTTGCATGACCAACTCTACATATATCAACAGTCGTTTCTGTTCCAATGATGTGAATACCTGCGAGTTGCAACGATGGGAATCTTTCATATCGTTACCTTCCATCCTAAATGATGCTACATTGTCACATGTATATGTTTTCACTTTTGCTACTTTTATTCCGAGCATCAACACTTTTAGAATATGTCGTTGTTGTCCCTTACAAACATTTTCTTTAATGTTTTCGACCCCTTTTTTTGTCTGCAACTTCCAGGATTGAGTTTTAGTATATTAACATATAGGCAAGAAAAGAGATTTTTTTGTAAACCATGGCGCAGAAACCAATGTTAGCTTCCTGATTGGGTGTTATAAGTCACAACTGGTCCTTCCCTGACTCCTCACGCACCTGACATGTGACCTTTTTCCAGAGAAGAAAACTGCCCTGACTAGTAGTGGTTAAGTCAACATGGATAATGGATTTCGGGTGTTTCTGCCCTTGTTGTTTATGCTAGCAGCTGCAGTTAAATCTGCATTTTCTAACCCTACTCCTGTCTAAACGTGAAGGAGGCGAGCTGTTATTCGAACATTTTGGGACAATTCCTGTGTCAAGCGTCCTTATCAACCCTACATGGAGAGACGGTTTTAAGTGAGGCTGTTTTACTAATGAAGATGTTGTTGCTGTGGCTTTTGTAGTATATTTAGGGACTAAGCAGCCAACCTCGGAATAGACAATATGCTTCCTGTTTGCACTCGCACATGCATGCCTTTTTAAGGGATCTAAGTATGGGCAGGGTTTATTTCTGAAAACGCCTTAAATATATGTTTTGGTTTAGTGTGAATGTATCTTTAGCCAACCGAGTGTCCATCTCCGTTTTCACCTATATCCTGTCCTTGCAAACTCCCCTAAACCACAATGTCCCAGTGTCCCACAGGCTGCCCTTGAGCCTTTATCCACTCCCCTAATTATCTACAGCAGTTCTTCACATCAGGGTGACATGAGGTTCTAGTGGGGGACAAACATGTTAAGCATTATTCCTGGTCATACAGTAAGAGACAGTTCTAAATACGGACAGTTGCACAGGGCGACCTCATCAGGGAAAGTGAAATTGATAGGTGTCCTCTCCTTTCCCACATTCAATCACGCTTGGAGCAGAGTATGACCCACGCCTACACATGTATATATATATTTATGAATGTGTAGTGAGTATAGAAAAGGGGTTTAGGCTTAGCACAGATGGAAATAAAAGGTTTTTTGTAGGCTGCCGGAGTCTTAAAGAAGATTACCATATAAATTAGAGCAGCAATTCAAAGCACGGAGCACAGAAATCCCTCCTGTCACAAATTAATCAGCCGAACGACCGACCGGACGCAGACAGCCCGTGCTCTCCTCTCTTTCTCTCTCTCAAAGACCCCGGAGGAAATAGCTCTCTCTCTCTCCACCTGTTCCTCAGCCTCGCTCGCCCTCCCTCTTATCCCTCTGTGGTTGGGTTTTTCGTAATTGGTCTCCCCTTCTCTTCCTGTCTCTCCCCTGTCCTCTTTGCCTTTCTCAGTCTCCTCCTTTTCACTCTCTTTCTAAATCTCATACCCTCCCTGCCTTCCCCTCCTTTTTCCTCTCTGGTGAGCATTTTGAATCAGGATCACAGCGGGAAGTCAAGCTGCCTGCATTGCTAGATACAGATTCAGCTGCAAACACACACACACACACACACACACACACACACACACACACACACACACACACACACACACACACACACACACACACACACACACACACACACACACACACACACACACACACACACACACTACACTACATTACACTACCTAATACGTTATTAGTTACTCAACTACTACTACTAACTA
>NW_011365381.1:267228-267514 GCF_000735185.1 Notothenia coriiceps | reverse complement strand
AATGTTCTTTAAAAACATTCTTGAAATGTTTGGTGATAACCTTCTTAAGATGTTTTTTGATAACCTTCTTAAGATGTTTTTTTATAACCTTCTTAAAATGTGTTTGATAACCTTCTTAAGTTGTTTTTGATAACATTGTTAGAACAATATGCCCTACTGTTCTTTAAACGTTTTCAGCGGGACGTTTTATTTTGGTTCCCAGAATGTTCTTCTGAAAGGTAGGATAACGTTCTCTAAAAAACATTCTTAACATTTTTTGGTGATAACTTTCTTAAGATGTATGAGC
>NW_011365381.1:258851-267158 GCF_000735185.1 Notothenia coriiceps | reverse complement strand
ACTACTCTACTCTCTGCTCACTCCTTTCCTGTAAAATGCAGGTCCAGTCCACACATATGCTCCATCAAGGACGGTGCTACAGGCCGCAAGGCAGTGCACTTAAAACTACAATAAGCATGTTAATGTTAATCTAACAGCTCCCCCCCCCCCCAATTTTGCATTTTGAAATGCTCCCGATTTCTGAGGGCAACTATGGTGTGGGTCCTTGTACTCGGAGTCGGGCTAACGTCCACGCTAGCTTCCACGCTAGCTGCTATATGTTTTGCATTGAGGTGATACTTGAGGCTTGACGTGCTGCGGTAATATGCAAATTCCTTTTTGCATAATTTGCATACAACCGTGCTCTTATCGACGCTTCCATCCGTCCGTTTTTAAAACAAAATTTCCCATCCACGGGGCCAACCAAAGCGGTCTCATCAGCTTCTTCGTTCATGTTTGACTATTGTTCACTGTGGTTTGTTGTTGTCTGAAGTCATGAACGTTAGTTGGTGCTCCAGTATAATTGGTACGCCTGAAACTCATCCAGTGAGAAACGTTCCGCAGGGCAAAAATAAGTGCGATTAAAATGCGTTAATTTTTTTAACGCGTTAATGTTTGTGTAATTAATTAATCTTAATTAACGCGTTAAAGTCCCGGCCCTAATTATAAGCTGCGATTGCAGACTAGCCAGTATGTCAAAAACTCTTCCACTGTCCCCGTTTTAGTTTTGACCAATTTGCTGTCAATCCTGCTGATCTCACCGGAAAAAGGATGAGTTGGAAAAAAGCAAACACAAGCAAACTGCATCTGCTGGGATAACATCTCGTCTAAAGTAAATAATCATCTTTGGGGAATAAAAAAAGCGGAAACCCCCCAAGAAAGATGGAGAAAGACTAAAGAGCAGAGGGCAGCAGCCTTGTTTTTCTCAGATGTTGTGCCATCAATGAAACTGCAGCATACAGGAGAGAAATAATGTGTTTGTGTGTGTGTGTGTGTGTGTGTGTGTGTGTGTGTGTGTGTGTGTGTGTGTGTGTGTGTGTGTGTGTGTGTGTGTGTGTGTGGTGGGAGAGGGATCCCTCCTCTGTTGCTCTCCCTGAGGTTTCTCCCATGTTTCCCTTTAAACNGGCCGTTTCTCAATCTCGAGGAAACTGGCTTCCAAGGATGCTACGTCATCTGTGGAATTCCAAGTATGCTGGAGATTGGAACCGTCCTTTGGCGGCACTCGATGACGTAGCATCCTTGGAAGCCAGTTTCCTCGAGATTGAGAAACGGCCAGAGTGAGTGAAGGAGAGATAAATCATGCAATCAATTACATAGACCGTTGAGTTTGAACAGCGTTGTCCATCATTAATCAGCTCCTGTGGTAATTACTGTATCCATCAGCTGGACTTGTAGACAGATCTGCAGTGCTGCTGGTGTGAGATCAGTTTGCTTTGTGATACTAACAAATACAACACTCGTTGGGGTCTTTTGTATTGTATTCCTGTGAAGCTGACCATTGAGCGGCCCGACCAAGCGAGGAGGCAAAGGCAAAACGTCCCAAATACAACCCGGTGTGGGCATTTATTAAAATCATAGACACATAGTTCACAGCCTCAATCCTGCTGTTCTCCCTGAACACATCCTGCAGCCATAAGGATCTCACACACCACCCAACAAAACAGGAAACACAGAGCCTAAATACCCACACTAATTAACCCAACAAGACACAGGTGAGGGGGGAGGAGACAACAAAGGGCACCAGGTGCACACCATCAACAGCATCAGCCATGGGGAAAGGGAACACTTTTCAAAATAAAACACATGTGCAATATACAAAACCCGAAGCCGTGAGTCCACAGTGACGAAGCCACCTTCGTTACAATTCCATTTGAATTTACCTTGAATTGACTGTAATGTTTCGTTGTTAATCAGCCCCCTAATGTGGTTGGATCTCCCGCTGAAAGCTTAATTCAGTGAGTCAGCACCGTTGTTAATTTATTTCCCTTTATTCCTGCCTCCTTTCTTCTTCTCCTGTCAGTCTACTCTGCAGGTTTACCCTACCTGTCTGTCTCTGCGAATGAGTCATCAGACGCATCTCCATTCCCCCCCAAGAGTCCACAGCGGTGCAAAAGTACACACACAAACCAAATAATATACCCGACACAAAACAGATAGTTACAGTAGATCTCTGGTTTCAAATTGCTCTATTCCACAAAAACCCTGACTCATAGGAAATCCTTTCAGCCTGATAAAGCGGTGATCAACAAATGACAGCGCCTCGCCGTGCACGCTTCCTCAATACATAATTCATGCATAGTTTATTTGTGTACAGGGTTTAATTGTTGGTTTGCCTGCATCTGCTATTGTGGTGTAAATGTTTTGATTGTGGGTGACAGGATGATGACACACACACACACACACACACACACACACACACACACACACACACACACACACACACACACACACACACACTCCTAGACAAGTGGTGATGCGAGATAGCCCACCTGGCTGCCTGGGAACAAAGAGTGGATTGACAGTTTGTCAGTACGGTACTTTGTCCCAGTCCACTGAGTCGCCAAATGAAACATTAGGCTCTCTTGGGGGATTTCGAAGACACACAAGCGCAAAACACACAGGCATATGGAAACTTACATATACAGGAATGAGTCCTTAAACCCTGAAATGAGTCGGCATTTTTGCACTTCCAATGCCCTCATCTCGTCTGTGGTTAACACAAGCTCAAGAGATGTTCGCATTTTGTGCCGTGACATAAGGTTTGGTTTGTGGACCTACCCCACTGGTTTGAGGTCTTTATGTGTCGTCAATAAGGTGTTTGCTCACAAGTGTAGATTTAAGAGGTTATCAAGGACATATAACAGCACCTCGCCAAATGCCAAACTCAACTACTTTATTTACTTTACGGTTAATCTAAGCAACTGTGGTTTTCTTATACACTGACGTTAGCAATTTACTTAGACCCTTTGCAATTTATCTGCAAAAATCATAAATGCAAAAATGTGTAAGTAGCATAAGCGTTTGATTGCCACAGAGGTTAATCCAGAAAACCAATGGAGTAATCCTGTTGCATTTTGTCAAGGAAACCAGCGCTTTGTTACATATTGATTTTTTGAGATTGGAGCTATCTGCGGGATATACAAGGGTTAAGGAAGATTGTTCAGTTAAGCAAAAAATGGTCTTGTTTATAGCAATTAGACGAGCCACAAATTAAGTTAAAAAATTAAACTGGGAAACCTTGATGAGCAAGATGGTATTATTTAACATGTCATAACTAGTTTGAAGATTTTGACCAGTAATGTGATCTGCCTTGTTCTTCCTTTTTCATAAAACAAGTGAAACAGTATTTAAAACATTTTACCTTTGCAGAAATAATGTCATGAATGACAAGCTTTGCAAAGGCTGACCCTAGATATAGGGATCCAATCTAAACACCAACTAGATCAGCGGGGTCATCCAAATATATTTCATATTGTTTTCTTAACTCCGACACTAAACACGGTGCAAACATTGCCGGAGTGAACACTTTGGCCTGAAGTTCACAGATGGCTCTGTGGTATTTGCTCATCCTGCTGTGATGTTGTCACACAGTGTTTGGGACTGGGAGCAGCATATCCTCCTGTGTTCGTTTTGCCCTGGAACTAGACAAACACACACCCACACACCCACACACACACCCACACACACACCCACACACACACACACACACACACACACTGAGAGTGAGATGCTGAGTGAAAAGTAGATCAGCTCCAGGCTAGTGTTAGTGAATGAATGAACCGTTATAGTACAGCTTTCTGGGGCAAAACGCACACAGCAGAGAAGACAGGCCGTCTCTGCAATTCCAAGTTCCAATGCGCCTTTAGGACAATTATTCTATAGTTCTAGTCTGCTTTAAAATGTTGTTTAATATTATCCCATAACATACTGTAAAATGTCAATAAAAACCGACGCGGATTCCCTTTTAGTCGCCACATGTGGGCACTTTATCGACTAATGAAATGGAGTTCGTATTAGTTAGCGGGTAACTTTTGTCAATAGCTAGCCTCACATAGAATAGATAAGTTAGATTCTCCACATTTCATTAATTGTATGGAAACCATAAACAACCAAGGACCAACGCAGAATTTATTCAAATGTACTTGTATGGTTTTGACCCCCTACCTCTGAAGCGGCCATAAAACCTGAATATTTTTCCATTCTTTAATTAACTCTATTTCTGAAGTGCGTACTGTAAGGCTCAGACGATCCATAAAAATTGAAAAAAGTGTCATGAAAAATAAGCTAATTTGTTAATATTGTCTTGTTAAGTATTTTGCTCACTGTGTGGCACTTTAACTGACATAACAATGTTTTCACCGCACCATATTGTTGGGTGTGCTTGTTTTCATTACCTTGCTGGCTACAAAATGATAATGTGGATGTCATTGTACCAGCATTGTTAACCATTTCAGACGAGGATCAAACGGATGATTCGTAAATAATACGGTATTGCATAGTCTAATTATACTTGTTTGAATAAACAACTTGATCCTATTTTCCATCTTTTGAGCAAAAGGAGTTAAAGGCCAGTCCCTTAGAGAGCGCTGTCTCAACTATACACCGGTTGTTTCAGTGATTGAGGCAAATAAATCCTGAGCTATTAAATTCAGTTTTACGGTATTGCACAACATGTCAACTGTATTTTCAGCATGTTGGAGTTCATCCAATCTTTGTTGAATGTGTACATTGTGTGTGTGTGCCCTGAAAAGCATCACACCCTTAGGCCTCGGGTTGAGTTTGATCCACTGTGATGTGCCACTATCTCTCCGGGGCCGCAACTATTCTAGGCCCTGGCTCTGTTTTTTGTGTATGTTTTTATGTGTGTGTGTGTTTCTGCTCTTTTTCTTTATGTTTATTTTTTTATCTCTTATAGTCACTGCTCCTGTCGTCTGTAATTGTATGTGTGTTGATGTTTTTTCCGGTCCTGGTGTTCTGAAGCATGCTTGTATGTTTTCTGTTTTGAGTGTGTGTGGGTGTGTCAAATATTGAATGCCTGAAAGCTGAAAACAATGAGACTGCCCCTTTATTGACTCAAGTATAAATGTGTTCATTCTATCATATGCATAAAGCACCACTTATGTGTGTATGTGTTTTTATGTTTGGGTGGGCGGGTACAATTACATGTTTGTGTCCGCCTTGATCTTGAACTTAAAGAAGAACGCAAACATCAGACAGATTTTTTGTAGGTATAGACCGAAAGATAAGAGAAGTGAAGAATGAAAACAACCCTTTTTTTAATTTTTTACATATTCACTCATTTTAGAGTGCTGCCAAAAGTCCTGTTTGGGCCTTCAGGTAGAGTTTATTGTGTTGCTACTGATGTGCCGGTAACATTACTGTGTGCTGTTTTGATGGTTAATAGACCTGAAAAGCACTTTACCTCAATCCACCATTTCAGTAGTTGCACCTCTCGAGAAAAAGAATAGGAGATATGAGGAAACGGTTCAAAAAACATTAGTGTTGACGGACTCGTATGAAAGCCTTCTGTCAGCTGTTGAATTTGGTTCATTTTGGCCAAAACTTTACTAAAAGAGTATGAGTGGTGTGGATGTCCCCGTTTTCACTCAAGCTCCATTGTTCACCCTTAGTTATAAAGCTGAGAGACAACCTCCACTGTGCTGTTTAGTCATTTCTCAAAAGCTTTTCTTTCTTTTCAATGCTACAATAAGGAGGCAAGCATTAATTTAAAAAAGTGAACAATGTATGATGTTTTCTTATCGGAAAACAATTATTTTTGTTGTTGCTGTTGTGCTTTCATCTCTGTAAAGGCCTCAACTGACCATAAATACACTAGTCAAACTTTGTTTATTTTTAGAGTGGAAATGTTGGACTAAAAGTGGAATTTTCCATGATTGTGTAAAGCAAACACTGATAAAAGGCTGTTTTCAGAGGATAAAAAACACAGAAATCAAGTATGTCAGATTTGTTTTGATGGTAATACTTAGTTTATTGATATTCCTTGCTTGTAAGCTTTTTATCTTTACATTTGGTTGATTATATTGGTCATTATTCGCTGTATACATTTCAGTTGTGGAAGTAACATTACAATCGTATTTACTCAAGCAACAGAAACAAAACCACAATGTTAAACGTCTTTGAAACAAGTAAATGTCCTCAATTGTTTTACTTTTATGGAAAGACACAACAGCTAAATATTGAATAATTATCAACATGACACTTTTGCCTGTTAATTACCTAGCCTACCTTAAGACATTCATTTTTTTTTTATGCAATGCAAATGAAATGTGCAACAACTAGCTCTAAAATGCAATTAATTGGGAAAGAAAAGTATTGAAAGTAAAATGTCTCCTTGAAATTTTCTCAAACCTCGATCTCTATTATTCTCTTTATGCAATTATATGTTGATCAGTTTAACCCTTTCAATTAACCGAGTGATTACATTAGCGGTTGAATCTGTCTGATAAGTGAAGCCATCTGGTTTCCTACGCTTCTTGTCTGCAGGCCTTCTTATCGCTGGTGTCCCAATTTCTAATTACAATATATAAATATAAAAAATAAAAGAAGTAAACACACACATCCGACAGCTCGCTCAGCCGTAACGTTAGATGTCCTATCTGCCTATTAACCCACGGGGTGCCCTAAACAAGGTTGTGTCATCTCCGATCATATTTATCAGAGCGCCTGCTACTGTATGTGCATAACAACATTATCTATGTTAATGTTGTGGCCGTGCATTGGTGTAGGAATTCGCCTGGAGCAAGGCGAGAAGAGAAACAGAGAGAGACACTGAAACATTCTTAAAGAGAGGGAGGATTTCAAATAGAGAGAGAGAAAATAACCTTTGAAATAATTCTCTCTTCGATTTCCCCATGTTTGAAACACTGGGTTTATCCCAATGGCCCATTATGAAACTCAGAGACAAAAGCTTTCTAATCCTGGCACTTCTTCACTGCCTTTGATGGCTGACTGCAAGTCAATGAGTGTGTTTTTGTTTGTGTTTGACTCCTATATAAGTGTGCTTGTGTGTGTGCACCAAGCTGCATACTGAGTTGTCCTACGGCGCTCAGTGGTGGGCATGTGTGTGTTTGTATCAGCGCAATCCTGGGTTTGTTTGTGCGTGCATGTGTTTATATTAGATTAGACTGAACTGGAATTATCTCCACAGGGATGTGAGGCTGTTGCTGCCTTAAGAATGAGATACATGAAAGAGAATTGGGTAGTACATAAGAGAAGAGCAAGCGTGGCTTCTGTATGCAGCACAAACCTCTTATATCTGTAAGCAATGTTTTTATCAGAACAGGCAAATACGTGGAAACTGATGGAAGCGAAAATATCAAAAGTAAAAGAGCATAGTCAAATATATTTTAAAGGGGCTTCTTTATTATGCTTTCTTGGGGTTTTCCCTTTTCTGTAGTATATTTTTTGTGCATTTAAATGGTCTGCAAAGGCTAAAATCCCAAAGCTCCCCCTGCATGAAACTCCTTGATTTCGGTCCCTTGTTTACTTCTGTGACATAGTGACATCACAACTTAACATTTGTGCTACTATTGGATAGCGCTCCCAGATCAGACTGCTCTCTGGTTTCAGACAGAGGGTGAAAAGAGCTGCTGCAGTACAGAGTGTTAAGAGTTGGTGAGGTCCTGATAATTTATTCCGGGAAATTACTCTAACCTACTAATTGACCTAACCGAAGTTATTGAGTCTATGTAAGTTTACTGCTTGGCTCAGATCCACCAACGTCAGCAAGATCTCACCTCTATTAACTCCCCGAAGAACCAGGTTCAATTAACTGCTGTTTCAATTCAGACAACTCTCTTAAATCTGTTTAAGCGATCCCGAAGGATTTTGATATCAGTAATGAGGTGTGGCCCTACCTAAGTGTGAGTGTGGCAGGGTGCAATCTTACCTTTGAAGCAGGAGAGGAGAGCACAGATGTCCTTTAAGTTGTCCCAATCCAAAAGGTGGGATCAGTTTATTTGAAGAAAAATAGGTCCAAACTAATACAGGGTTTTTACCTTCTCTCTTTACAACATTATAATTATACTAAACTTATCATGCTGTGTTCATGTTCTAATATGAAACCTTAATTCACAGTTTTACATTTATTACCATCATTTTTAACTTCAACTGCCCAATTCAGTTGTGATTTTTAAATCTCCCGATAGACTTTAGAGGCATCCCCTCATAAAAGACTGGTGATAATAAAAAGCACCTTCAATCTTTCATAAACCAAATCAATTCACATCAATCCCATACCTTTATTCCGACAGATGGCGGGACTAACATTCAAAAACCCCATACCCTATCCGCATGAGTTCGAGAGGA
>NW_011365381.1:252768-258740 GCF_000735185.1 Notothenia coriiceps | reverse complement strand
CTCGCTAAACACTCAGAGTTAACCAATACTGGAGAGCACATGTGTTTAAAAAGCAGGAAATAAAAAAATAACTCACCTTGTGATAAACCTGCAAGAGAAAAAGCATTTGAGCTCCATACTATTTCAGAAATAATCCTTGACGTGGTTTAAACAGGATGGCGTTTTATCACAACCGAATTTAACTTGATCTCCGGTAGAATTCTGATCAGGTATTAGCTCCAACTCCTCTTCTTTCATTTTTTTAAGCTAAGGACCCAAGATCTGCGTTTCTCTAACAGGGCTGCAAAAGAGGGGTTTGAGCAGTATGGCTACAATGGGTGAACTGTTTGGTATTTGAAGTAAAAAACTTCACAGACATGTTTTGTGTAGGTATGGCCCTACAATATATGTTTCAAATATAGCATGATAGGTCCACTTTAAGTTGTGATGTGTAATGCCTTGCCTCGTGCTCCAAACAAACATATTTGTTAAACTTATTGCGACAATGATACCTTTAAAATTGAGTTGCTTCCAATCTAAAAGACCCCCATCACCCCAGCCACAAACTGTTCTGTCTGCTGCCATCTAGCAGCATCCGGACTAAAACCACCAGACTCAGGGACGGTTTCATCCCACAGGCAATAAGACTGTTAAACACCTGAACTGTTGAAGCAAAATCTGTTAAACACCTGAACAGTTGAAACAACATCCCTAATACTCATCTGGCTGCTACTTAAAAATTATTTTAAAATTATGTATCTATTTACCTCAGATTTACTTATACATCCTATTTCAATAACTTGCATATAGACTCTTATTGCACTATTTCACCTTTTTTTAATTATTTGTATTTGTTTATTACTATTTACTTGCACTATATTTTTTCTGTTTATCTGTGTTTTGTGTTGCTCTGTTGGAGAAGCCTGTGACACAAGATTTTCATCTGCATAACTACACTGTATCTATGTTCGTATGACAAAATAAAGAACCTTGACCCTGGATCTTGCCTCATCTCATACAGTAAAAACAATTGGTGAGAATGTGTCGAACAAATTATTGCTTTTTTTTTAGTTGGTCTACAATCTAAACTTACGTCTTAAAACGAAACGAAAGTCAACTACTTAGAAACAGTAGGACGAGATTACGCACAATATGACCAAATTGCTGAAACTCAGGTAAAAGAAAAAATGCTATTCTATAATCTTCATGTTTTTGGCTAGGTCTTTACTCTTTGCAAGGCCATAGTGTTAGTAATATATCATATCCATCAACATAATCAATACAATATGGAATGATTTTTAGTGTGATTTGTATTGTAATTAGTTGCTCTATAAATAAAATAGTTAATAATAAAGTTAAGCATCAAAACTCACCTCCTTCCTCATCAAAAGCTGTAGGCCACAGCAATGTCTGCTCTTGTTATTTTTATATCACCTCTTTTCTTTTCCCTTGAACGTGGTTTCTTGCCAGAGGCGGGTGCTTGGTATTGTGATAAAGGTTGCCTGCCAAGCCACCTTTGTGTTTACTGCACCTTGATTTATCTTTTTGTTGTCGGAACATATTCACTCTCTTTGCTGAGATGCTTTATTGTTTACAAGCTGCTATTATCAACCCCATTCAAACAGTGAAATAAGTCTATTTTTAGTTAGGATTCTGTGATGTTTATATAACACACAGAGAACTGACAGACTTAGCTGTAAATATGACTCAGATCTTGGCTTCAGAGCTAATGTGGCTTTGGGTTTTCTCTTGAGACATGATGCTAGTCATACAGTGCAGAGTGGAAGTAGTAAGACTATGACACATATTTGTTGTTGTTGTTGTTATGACGCCCCACTCCAGCACGTTGGAAATTTAAAAAGCAGAACAGTGACTATAAAATGGAATGTGTGTTTTAAATGTTATTTAGGGAAGTTGAAACAGGTGAGACATGACAGATGTTCACACAATTGGTCACATGATTACATGTAGTAGCAGCACGAAAAAAGTTATATTTTCTAAATGCTTTCTAGCATTTCATCTTCAAGAAACCATCATAATATTGTTTTTGTATCTCAACTTGTCTAGTCTTCATTTCAGACCTCCCGTGCTCTGGAAAATTAAGTAAAAGTCAGATGGAAATATTCCATTAAAGTATGAAATATCAAACATTTTTAAATAGGATTGAATATGTTTTAATTTTATTGTCCAGAAATGTAATGCCCAAAAACACATCTGTATGATGTGTTATCTTCATTAGAGATCCAGAGCTTTGTTGGCTGAATTAGGAATTGTCATTTTCATAGCGTGAAAATAAAATGGATTGAAAATGGTGCCTGCGGGATGTCACATTACGACTGATTGGTTAGTTTATAACAACAACAATATGTCCATAAAAACACTCCGGCTAAAACTGAAGATAACTACTTGGTTCCTTAATAGTAGATATAGTGTTTCATAAGATATTTATACATATGCAATTTGTATTGGTGAGGTGCTTTCCAAAACTTTCAGGACTGCGTGATGAAATATCTGTTCGTAAATATTTCAAACAGAGACAAGCCGGCTGACATAATATTGACAATTTACAATCAAACAAATAAGTGTGTTTTATTTAAGCAGCATTCCTCTGTCAGTTTTACCAATGGGCTGTGTGTGTGTGTGTGTGTGTGTGTGTGTGTGTGTGTGTGTGTGTGTGTGTGTGTGTGTGTGTGTGTGTGTGTGTGTGTGTGTGTGTGTGTTGCATGAGATAGCTTTGTGTGGATCAGCTCTCTCAACTCGAAGGGCTAATTCATCTTTCTCACGCCTCGTTAAGGAATGCTGGGAGTCTGATTAAAGATTGAATATTTCATGGCGGGTTTGGTATATCGCCGGCCACCTGCTCTCTGTCTCTCTTTCTATTTCCCATTATCCTCCTGGCCTTCTCATTCCCCCTCCCTTGCTCCGTCACCATCTCATTGTATTACTCCATTTCTTCTCTCTCCATCATATTATCCCTCATTTTTTCCCTTTTCTTCTTCTGTCTCACCGAGTCTCTGCCCTGCTGTCTCTCACTTTCACACAAACATGTTTTCTCTGCTTACTCACGGCTGGTTGCACTGTCCGTGTGTGCATATGCTGTTGTGCCAACCAACAGGAAGTGCTGAAACTTGTACTGCCAGAACTGAATAAGAATAATTTGCAGATGTAGCACAAATACGACAGCAACTAATAAAGGTTTATTACTAACTGTACTTACAAACTAATTAAAAAACATTACAAATATGTAAATGCATCCAAAATGCATCTTTACTCCATTAAGCTACACCAGTATGCAATCTACCTACAAAGATATAACCTGTTTTATTGAAAGCTAAAATGACATCCAATTCAAGCATTTATTTTTTCCCCATCTAACTAAAAGCCCTAAGAGTGTGCAGTGTCAACTCTTTCTGTCACATAATAAGGCAACGGGTGTGTTATTATGTGACAGGGGATTTTAATTTATCAGATCTTTCCTCATTACGTTTTGAATGATCTGCGTGGGTGAGAGAGCGCAGTGAACACAGCTTCAGATCCAGTCTCTTAGTTTACCCTAATTAAATAAAAAATGTGTTTGAAAATTGCATAACAAGGGCTTTAATTCAGATGTATTCTTTATTATTCTTTATTCTGCTTGATTTGGAGGTCTTCTTCTTGTTTATTACTTACATTGAACTCCACTATTAGGTTAGGTTGTTGGCTGTCTGTCAACAGGATTAGGGAAAAATCGGCCGGGTTTTGGATCTGAATCACAGTGCAGATACACATATTTTCCTTAACATCGCAATATTGTGCTGAACTCATGTGATGTCGGAATAATCTGAAAAAGTGTTCTCAGCTGGGAACTACCTATTAACGTAAAAGAAAAACTCATGTTATTTGAGGTGTCCGCATATAAAACTAAAGTAACGAGCCTGTTTTGAAAATGTAAGAAGTAGAAAGTGCAGGTATTTGTGTTAAAAATGTAAGAAGTCAAAGTAAAAAGTCGCCAGAAAAATAAGTAGTTGAGTAAAGTACTGATACCAGAAAAAATGTACTTAAGTCTAGTTACGAAGTATTTGTACTCCACTACTTCCCACCTCTTCCCACCTCTGTAGATAGATAGTTAATTGATGGATAGATTTATACTATATTTATCCCAAATTGGGAAATTAGTTTGTTCCAGCAACAGTGTCAAACATAACAGTTACATGAGTTAAAACATTTTAAAAGGTACAATAAGATATAAATATAATACATTTAAAAATGTACATTGGCGGCAAGTGTATATAGTAAGAATACATATTTAAAATAAAACTTGATACTAGGAGCAAGTTTACACAAATTCACAATAGATAAGACATTGGATTAAATACACATTATAATAGTGCAAATAGCCGTTGTACAAATTGGGTTAAGGAGAAGGAAAAGGACCTCCGCTGTCTGTCCAGCTGCTGGTGGAGAGGGTTGGCGGGGTTATCCATGATTGACAACAGTTTGTTCAGACTCCTCCTCTCCACCACAGCTTCAAAAGTGTCCAGTTTGACGCCGATGACTGAGCCAGCTTTCTCGTTCTACATAACAGCTTAAACCTTAGCGTTTAAAGATAATGGGTACACCAAAATATCATGCAATTGCACCATTAGCCTTTACAGGAATCTGTATGCTCTCTGAGTACTATTTCCTACTAAATGTTAAAGTTCAAGATACGCAGAACAAACAAGATGTAGGCTATGTTTGAAACTTTACTCGTGCACATAGCATTTAGAGGAACTTGCGCCCCAAGGCGAAGGTTTCTGCTCTGATATGTTCACAGTGTAGCTAGTTGGCCTTGCCCACTGAAGCGAGGTAAGAGGTTATTGAATGATGAGCAACCACATTTAAAGGTGGAGGGTCCTGATGCATGCATAATCACTGCCATGCCATTCAGAGCTGCCGTAATATAATAAGTGCTTCAGTGAATGACCGAGGGGGAGTATGCTATGGTAACAAGTACAATGAATGAGAACTGTTCACATTATTATCCTTGACATTATGCACTTGAATAGCCAAACGGGGCCAAAAGTAGTTTTTCTCAATGGTTCAACGTAATATGAATGAATTTATAAAACATTATTTGTTCATGAACGTGACGTGTATGAACGTGTGACACTTTCTCCTTGTTGTCCATTATAAACTAAAAGTGTTGAAGGTTTGTGGTCTAATTTTGTACCAACAGCGAACATACTAAAATGTATGTTCCTCTCAACTCTCGCAACTATTATTACCAAAAACATTCATAAAGTTGATATGACTTTGATAGCTAGCAGTTGCCTACTTATTTTCAACACATTATGACAGACATGGAGCAACATTAGAGTTTATTTGCAGTCGTGTTTATGGCATTAGGTTTGGCTACAGAAACATACATTTCTTTTGTTTTTATTAAAGTGACTTTGCATGGCCCAATTCATCTGGCTAAAATAGTGTGGGTTGTTTAAGGATCTGGGAAAACTAGTGCAGCTAATGGAGTTTTAAAAGTTGGTGCCATTTCTCACTGACACCGAGGGCACACATCTCCTAGCCAACTTGAATAGTCTGACATTTAAAGGGCATTACACTCGTATAGAATCTCTCTCTTTCATCTCACTCTAACAGGCATATGTACACAGTAACGCATACACATATGAGAGGTTACACTTGTGTGAAACTACTTGAATATTCAAGTTGTGGGTGTTACTTTGCAGGATATTCTGAAGATTTGCTTCATATTAAGACTTCAGGTTGATTGTTTATTGATAAAGTGTGTGTGTTTGTGTGTGTGTGTGTGTGTGTGTGTGTGTGTGTGTGTGTGTGTGTGTGTGTGTGTGTGTGTGTGTGTGTGTTACAGGAATGTGAGTTCTGCAGGTGAGGAGGCCCGGAGAAGGATGAGGGAGTGCGAGGGTCTAACAGACGCTCTGCTTTACGTCATCCAGACCGCTCNTTCTCTGTGATGATGTTCTATGTGATGATCGTTCTGTGATGATCGTTCTATG
>NW_011365381.1:246940-252747 GCF_000735185.1 Notothenia coriiceps | reverse complement strand
AGTAGTTGTTGTTGTAGTAGTAGTAGTTGTTACGTTAGTTAGTAGTAGTTAGTTAGTTACGTTTACGTTAGTTAGTAGTAGTAGTTAGTTAGTTACGTTAGTTAGTAGTAGTTAGTAGTTAGTAGTAGTAGTAGTAGTAGTGTGTGTGTGTGTGTGTGTGTGTGTGTGTGTGTGTGTGTGTGTGTGTGTGTGTGTGTGTGTGTGTGTGTGTGTGTGTGTGTGTGTGTGTGTGTGTTACAGGAATGTGAGTTCTGCAGGTGAGGAGGCCCGGAGAAGGATGAGGGAGTGCGAGGGTCTAACAGACGCTCTGCTTTACGTCATCCAGACCGCTCTAGGGAGCAGTGAGATTGACAGCAAGGTACCCCTCTCTCTCACACACATACAACCAACTCCAAAAATGGAGTAATGATAAAAAATGATGTCGCTGAAAATGTCTGTGCATGCGTGTGTACACACTGTACAAGGACTCAAATACAAGTGTGCTTTGTAAACACGTGTTTCTTGCTGATTACTATGTACAGCTTGTTAATTATTTACATGAACTAACACAAGTTATATGCAAATGTGTTTAATCTGTCTTTGCAGACCATAGCCATACACTGTATATGCATAATCATTCTAACATGTTTGTCTCCCTGGGTTATTTATGAATATTTAAATATATGGTTGTATGTTAGTGCCCCAAGCTAACAGGCCACAACAGACACACAGTAAAAACTGTCTGCACTGGCAAATATGAATATGTGGATTAATACATATCCCAAAGACTTACATCAACAACCTGTTGGTAAACAATTAATGATATGTTGAAACAACAAGCCACAATTATCCAATTCTTCATCTTTTTTTCTTTCTTTTTTCAACAAAAATATATTATTTAAGCACATAAGCCTATAGACAAATATCCAGTATAGAGTACCCACGCTTGGAGGGTTTCAGATTTGTTTCAGTGCACCATATATTACCCAACCCAGATGGTCATTGACACAGAAACATCACTGTGAGAGTGTGTGTGTGTGTGTGTGTGTGTGTGTGTGTGTGTGTGTGTGTGTGTGTGTGTGTGTGTGTGTGTGTGTGTGTGTGTGTGTGTGTGTGTGTGTGTGTGTGTTGGCTCAAGATGAGATATGGAGTTTTTAATCCTTAGAAATCCTTCACAAGATCAAAGTATGTGACTGTTGGCTGCATACACCACTCACAACAATGGGATTAGTGTGTGTAGGTGTATGTGTGAGTGTGTATGTGTGTGTGTCTGTCTACATTATGCACACAGCATGTGTCTGTGTTTGCATGTCTTTATGTTACACAGCTAGCACTGCACATTATGGTCATATGAGTGTGTGCCTGCGTAAATATGACTCTACAGTTTTGTCCTGATTGCCATCTGTCCTCCTTCATGTCTCTTGTTCTCTCTCCACCCTCCTTCCACCAACAGACCGTGGAGAACTGTGTGTGCATCTTGAGGAACTTGTCGTACCGTCTGGCTGCAGAGACATCCCACAGCCAGCAGGGGGGGTCGGAGGAGCTCGACGGGCTGCTGTGTGACACTGGCGGGAAGGACGCAGAGAGCTCTGGATGCTGGGGCAAGAAAAAGAAGAAGAAGAAGGGACATGAACAGGTGGGGAAATGGAAATTCTAAGTATTTTCTTACTGGAAAACTGCTTATTAGCTTTACTTCATATCCTTTAGAATGGTGAGCCGCTTCAGGTTGGGTTTTTTGGGGGGCAGGGTGCAAATCCATGCAGTTGTATGATAGATTATGGTGGCGAATAATATTGATATGGTGGATTCATCGTGTTTTAATGCCTATCAAAAGTCTAATAATTCCTATAATGAGTATCCAGGCACGCTAATGGACGGTGTCTGGACACACACACACACACACACACACACACACACACACACACACACACACACACACACACACACACACACACACACACACACACACACTCTCAATTTATATTGAACACTTCAGTCAATCTCGAGCAAAAGACCAACAATTCTGTCATTTTAATCTAATTCCATTCACATAAGATTATCATTATTTGATGAAAAACATAGGTTAAAGATGAAATGAATGTGAGTATGATTAAGGGGACAATAATAAAGACAGATTATTATTATTAGAAATGTTTTATAAGTACATATAAGTCTTATCTTTTGCCTTTAGTGATATCATCACAGTTAGTGTTTAAGGAAGTCTCTTCATTCTCTCATTATTTACACCAATGACTCATAGCGAAAACTCCTAACTGGAGTGAAATGAACTATGTGTTGGTGCCTAAATAAACGTGGTGTAAAGTTATTGCCTCTCTTACGGGATGTAAAAATGTCTTTTTGAAGTCTTTGTAGTTCTTGGCTCTCTATTATCCTGCTGCTTGCTTATATCTTCCCTCGTATATCACACTAATACATTCCCTTATAGAATTGTAATGCCCACATACAAATCTACATTTACATACAGAGTACATAATTCATGAGGAATTTTCTCTTGTTAATTTAAAGCCGTGACTAAATTGCTTGGTTACTCGCTGTCAGATGTCAACACCGGGATAATAAAAATTAAACAAAAAGGCAAAATAACAGCTTTACAGAGAGAAGTTTTCATCTTATGTGTTTTTTCTAAGACAATAACCCTACCATTATATGTTTCAGTATCCAGTATTTCCTTTTTTAATGCAGCTTGTTGCTGTTTCTGGTTCAGTAACATTTGCTCAGTTCAACCTTAGTTCACTTCACACGATGAATATTTATGAATGCACCACAGATTTCTTTGATATTCATGATGTTTGAGTTTGTTTTTCCACGTGATCTTCACCTACCACCTGAATTATTTAGGTTCACGTATCTAATATAACGTGATTCAAAGCAACAGAAGAGTTTGATGATGTGATACTAATGTGCATCTTATAGTCTTTGTACTGTTTGTGTTGTCCTATGTTGAGGTGGAATATAACCACCATCTTGAGTATTTTCCCTAATTACTTTAAAGATTCAGATTTGTAATCCAACTTATAAATGACGTTTTAAGTATACTTATTTTAGTTTTTTTAGTTGTAAAATATAGCTCCACCTTTGCGAACTCAAACATTAAATGAATGAACACATTATTAGGAAATAAAAAGTATTTTCCAGTAGTACCCAACATTTTATTGTGAATCGGGCCATTCTGCATAGTGAGTACTTTAAGTATGTTTCATAAACTTATAAATCGTACTTTTACTTAAGATACATTTTTCATGCTGGACTTTCATTTGTAAGAGTATTTTCACACTTTAGTGTAGAAGGTTTCCACCCCCTGCTTCCATGCAATATAACCCTAACCCTAACCCATCAACACATGCTATACGGTTTTCAAACATTGGGAAAATAGCTATTTTAGCTTTCCATGCATTGACTACCAATTTTTCAGACAAAAAACTATATTTTTTTCCTATTTCGCTCTGGATTTCCTTGGTCTGTCCATCTGCTGCCAACAGGAAGAGTTTCTTTCTCCGGTTAGATAAAAAATGATTGCTCCTTTTAGATGTGTAGTTGGCAGAAACAAAACGGCTGCCTTGGAGCAGGCTCGAACCCTCTTGTCATGCTAATTAGCAATCAGCATCACATTCTGGTTGAGTGGAAGACGTCTTTAAGACTTCTACTGAAGCTGCTGGGATTGAAAACCCAACACTTCCGGTGGTACAGGGTGGGTAAATTGCTCATTAGCCCTGCATGTTTTTCCCCTCTCTTTCCTTTTTTAGAAAAAATACAGAAAAAGGGCATTTTTGATTTACTTAATATGTTAGACCTTTAACTAACATTTGCCAAGTAAACCCTTAACACATTTGTTCACATCAAGGCAGAACCAGGGAGATCTTACAACTAACCAGGGATCAGATTGTAAAGGGACACATCAAAACCTCCCCCCCATCCATTCCCTCTATCTGTCTGTCTCCACTCCAGTGCAGCTGTGGGTGATTACCATGAAGTAGCGATCGGGGAGCTTGTTGGAGAGGGCGAAACTCTATCAACTGTAGAGTAATTACAGGAGAGATGAGGAGATGAGGGGTGAGGAGAGGAGGAAAGGATACGTCGGTAGGGAGGGGAGATATAGAGAGGAGAGATTGAAGGAAGCTAGGGTTAACAGGGGGGCTTGAAGATACAAAAGGATGAGATAGGAGAGAGGGGGGAAGAGGAAGTAGTGGAATAATAAGGTCATAGACAAAAGGGAAGTGAAGGCAGACAGCAGTGCAGTCTGTTGGCAGTGAGCCTTATCAGATGTCGTGTGAGATTACCTCACTGCAGATGGAAGGAGGAACATTTTTATTTCTACAAATAAAATGTGAGGATTGATGATAGAAAATGACAGTAAGAAGCCTACAGAACATCCTAATATTTACTATGGTACATCTCCAAATCAGATTCAGACAAAGAAGGAACAACAACAGACAATATAAGCCTTGGTGGATTACTCAAGTAGAAGTTTAGATTACTTGTGCTTTACTTAAGTATTTGCATTTTCTGCTATACTTCTATTAAAAAAATCTGTGAAAGATATTGTTCCTTTTTTTCTCCAATATATTTTGTTATCACAGCTTTTTTTGCCCTCCTTGTCGAGTTAAAACTGTGCATCTCCAGAGGTGTTGGTTTAGAAGGTTTCTGTTAAACTGAAGCATTAAGGGTTCCTCTTTGTTTTGAGAGAAACATGTCTACTGTTTACATGCTTTAATGTTCAAAAAGCTCTTTATTTTTCTCATACTGCCTCTTTTCACCCTCAGTCTGAAACCAGAGACCACTCGGCTCTGATGGGTTAGCTGGCCGGCTCTGTTGTGATTGGTCAACAGCTTATGGCGCATTCACACTGCAGCGTGGAGCTCGCTTTAAGCGTGCCGAGCCGTGCGGGGCCCGTTTTTGGTTGCGCTTCCACTTGGCCTAGTTTTGGCCTGGGGCATCTTTTTGACCTTTTTTCTGGCCCGATTAAATCTATCGAGGCCAACAAGCGAGGCCAACAACCGGGCGGAATATGCTAAACTAGTGACGACTGCTGATTGGTCAGAGAGAATCGTCACAATTCTCGCGCGACTTAATCCCTAGTGTCACATATATTAAGGGACGCTTGCAGCATTTTTGAAAACAGTGAACCTTGCAGCATTTTTGAAAACAGTGAACCTTGCAGCATTTTTGAAAACAGTGAACCTAGAAGAAAAAACCACATACCAAGAAGCAAGGACACGATGGCTTCCACATCCTCCATTGTTGTTGTGTGTTTTGTGAGTTGTGTCGCATTGAAGATGACGTCACGGCAGTTGTATGCAGCGTCACTCGCGCGCAAAAAGCCGGATCGGCCCCGCCTACACTGCGTTACTATAGTAACTACCCAGTTCTAAACTGTAATGTGAGCGCAGTTAAAGTGAGCCGGGCCTAATAAGGCCTTAACCAACCGAGCAAGGCCGAGCGAGGCCTGCATGTAAATTGCGCCATTTTTGACACCCTGCTGAGCCGTTATCACGGGACAATGTGGCTGGAGTGCTGCCACGTATCGCAAGTGTTACTAGTGATGTACCGCCTGAGGGTTCCCAATGGTGGCATTTTGGGCTGGAGGGGGCTGGGATTTTTAGCCTTTGCAGACCATTTTACATGCTTACGGGTAAGAAACAGGTCTTTTCACACTTAATATTGTACAAGGGACCAGACATGTATATGACACCAATAGAAGCACTAACTGCATTTCTGATAATTTCCAATAACATCTTATCATTATATTGTACAACACTGCAAGACCATTTATTCTGCACCATGAGGAACATTTAAGTGCATTATGCTGA